>NW_026453244.1:300000-394921 GCF_025200985.1 Drosophila gunungcola
TTGCATGCTCTTACTCTGCTTGCTTTTTAACTTGTGGGGAGTTATTCAACTCCTCAATTTCCCCCCTTACTTTGGGAACGCAAAAGAGACTCGTTGTTCTCTCTCCCTTGGTATACTCCACATTCTGACATCCTTCTCTCGACGTGTCTTCTCCTCGTACTTGTCCTCGTTTACTTGTAGCCTTCTTGTCGACTCGTTCTTCCAGTTGGTTCCCACGACGCTCACAGCTCCTTCTTGAGTTCCACAGCGCCGATCCTCCTTCTAGATTTTGAATCTCCCGCCCCAGACGTTTCCCCATAGACTATTGAATTCTCGCCCCAGACGTTTCCCCTTAGACTATTGAGTTCCCGTACCAGACGTTTCCCCCGTTGACTTTCTCGATTTCCGTGCTTTGTCCTCTCCGTTGGATGGTCACTCTACGCCGTGCCGATCGGTCTCCAGCTGCTATCGGTGTTATCGATATTCTCCAGTGTGACTCTCCGTTGTATGGTGACCTAACGTGGCGTTTCCACCCGATGTTATCGATGTTCCACAGTGGAACTCCCTGTGCCGATATTTCCAGTATTTTGTGCCCACCGATCGACACTATCGTCCAGTGCCAATCGGCCGCTATAAATCAAATCGTCCTCATACCTTTGTTTATGCGACAATAATATGGTAAGATCAATTTCCTATCGATTTGTTGTTTATTTATTGTCTCTTTCCTTCAAAGCTTAGCCCAGGATTGCAGAGTTGACCTCTCCTGCCCTTGTGGCCGGGGTCAATGACCCTGCTAGGTGCATCACTCTACAGCGGCGTTCTGCATTTAGTTGGCAAGTGGTTTGTTTCCTTGCAAACCCGGTTCTCATGTATATCTCTCTTTTCAGATTGCCGGCTCAGCTGTAGTGCATTTTATGTCTGTACCGAGTTCTTGTGTTTGTTGCCTAAGTTCACTTCATATCTCGGCGCTAGCTTTGCCGCGGAATGGTGCCTCGGCTGCCTTCGAATGGTGCTCCTTTGCCCAGACCGTGTCCCCTATTGTTGGACTCCACTGCCTCCTTCATAAATTTTAATGCCTGGCTTGGTCCTGAGCAGCTTTCTCCATGTTCCGGCGCACAATTTCGAAGATTTCATCTTTCATCTTATTGGCCTTATCTTCAAACGTTTCCTGTGGTTTCCCTGTCGTACGGTTTGCTCTTTCTGTGAATTGTTGCTTAATGAATGCTCGGCTGGCAAACTGTACTTCATTGTTCGTTATTACCACCTTTGGGGCTCCGAACCTAGCGATGATTCATTCTCGAAACGCCTTTTGAAGTGTTTGTGCCGTTGCTGTTTGCAGTGGCACCAATTCTGTCCACTTTGAAAATCTATCTATCATCACTAGCAGCATATGGTTACCATCTTTCCACTGGCTAATCAATTCCCGCTCACCCCTGCCACTGCAACTCAATGTACTTATTTACAACTCTTATTTAAAGCCAACCTGGATGTACGGATCTGAACTCTGGGAAACGCAAGCAGTAGAAACATAGAAATCATCCAACGAACACAGTCGAAGATACTTCGAACAATAACTGGGGCCCCCTGGTATATTCGCAACGCAAATATCCACAGGGACCTGGGTATAAAACCCGTTAAAGAAGAAATTCGAAGTACGAAGCTAGACTATCAATACATCCAAACCAACTAGCCAGGCAGCTAAGGCGGCTCAGTAACGACTATCGGTTACAGCGGTACGACCGCCCACTCCTGCCCAACTTAGGGCCATTAACCAATTAACATTTATAATACAGTATAGGGTAATATTTGACCACTTATTGTAAGTCTCTAGAAAAGATTCAATAAACAAATAAAACGTAAAAAAAAAAAAAAAAACTACTTGTAGGGCGAGAGCGGGAGCCAATAAAGCTTTCGTCCGTTCGCTCTTGCGAATTCGCCCCGTCTCTCGCAACCTTAGCATAAGTTAGTTTATAAGAGAAATTATTGGAACATAAAATCTAGTGATCATTTGAACTACAACGAAACCCCTCCCTGAGACAACACACGGAGTACCCTGTTCATTCCGATGTACTTGAGCTTACCGCTAGCATAATCTCCGGCCACTTCTCGTCCCAATTCCTTTGGTTCTGTCCTGCGAACTGAGCTATCATGGTTTTAACGGTACGGTTTGCTCTTTCTGTCGGATTTTCCTGCGGTGCATATGGCGCTGTGAACTGTTGCTTAATGCCCATATCGCTGAGGAAATTCTTGAATGCTCGGCTAGTAAACTGTTCTCCATTTTCTGTTATTACCACCTTTGGTGTTCCAAACCTAACGATGATTCTTTCTCGGAATGCATTTTAAAGTGTTTCTGCCGTTGCTGTTCGTAGTGAAACCATTTCTGTCCACTTGGAAAATCTCTTTATCAGCACTAGCAGCATCTGGTTTCCATGTTACGATTTTGGCAGTGATCCGACAAAGTATGCGCTTACTGTTCCCCAGGTATCTGCATTTTCCCAGCTGCCTGCATCTGGTTAGGTTTGTATTAAAGGCATGTCTCGCTCGGGCATTCCTGGCCAGTAATATCGAGCCGCCAGCCTTGCTCGTGTCCAGCTGCTAGTGAGTCGTGATTCTCCTTCAGGAGGGTTTCCCTCAGACCTTCCCTCAGACCATTGGACACAGAGCTTCCATGCTGCCACGTCTTCTCTGCCTGCTCTTTGTGGGATATGCCTATATAACGCGCCTCCCTCCATGAGGTAGTCCGGAAACTTCTGTGGCTGTGTGTATATTTCAAAATCATACTGCTGCAACTCCAGGGCCCACCTCGAAATCCTTCCTGAGGGACTTTCGATGCTGTTCAACCATTTAAACGCCATATGGTCAGTTACCACTTTGAAGTGGTATCCTTCTAAATATAGTTTGAGCTTCCGGATCGCCCACACGATTGCCAGGCATTCTTTTTCGCTGGTTGACTAGTTCTTTTTCGCGCCATTCAGGGTCCGGCTTGAATACGAAATGACCTTCTCGCCGCTCTCTGTTTCCTGCGTCAGTACTGCCTATGGACTATAATCGCTTTCGTCCATCTGCAGCACGAATGGTTTATCAAAATCTGGGCATGCCAGCCCAGGATCGGCCACTAGCCTTGCCTCGAATGCCTGCTGGTGATCTGTAGTCCATGTCCACGAATCGGGCACGAATCGCCTGTATGAAGATGCTACGCCCAAGTATTGGCGCAGTTCCCGGATGGTTGTGGGTGGTTCCAGCTCGGCTATGGTTGCTACTTTTTCGGGATCCGTGCCGATTACTGGATTCGTAACGCGGTGTACCAGGTAAAGCAGCTCGCTTCTGAAGAAATTACATCTTTCGGGATTTATTCCGAGCGGGCAAAGCTTCTCTCAGGTTTCTTCTGTATGCCGTCTGGTATGCCAACGCGTGTGGTGACATCTCCGATCCAATAACCTGATTTACTTTCCACTGGAAAATTCCTATTCCTGGCACTGTGAACGCCGTGAATACCCTGCTGATTTCTTCTAGGGGAAATTTCCAGTAGCCATCTTTCAAATCCAGACTGCTTATGTATCTCGCCTCCCTCAACTGGTCCAGTATGTAATTTATCCTTGACATCGGATAAACATCTTTGATGGATTTGGCATTGATCTGTCTAAAGTCGTGACAGAGCCTTTACTGACCTGTCTTTTTCTTCACCATGACTATCGGGGAGCTGTACGGACTTCTTGAGTGTTCTATGCATCCCTTCTCCAGCAACTCGTCGACTTTCGCATTGATTTCCCCTTGAACCTTTGGATTTTTCGGGTAGTATCTCTGTTTGATTGGTTTGTCGTCCTTCATCGTGATTCGGTGCTCTGCTATGTTGGATGTTCCACTCATTGTTCGAAATTCCGCGAGCTCCTGCTCTAGGAATTTTTCAACATCGCATTCCTCAGAGGTGGTTTGCACCACTGTCACGGACAATTTTTCCTCTAACCACCCGTTGTGCCTTATTCTTTCTGGGATCTCCACTATATGTCCGGCACACCATTTTTCATCCTAGCACCAGCGAGTCTACCACTTCTGGTAGGATCAGCAAGCTCGATCTCCACTTCGAGCTGCGTGTTTATCCCGCTGCACCTGCCATCTGCCAACCAAACTTGCCTTCTCGTCCTTGTAATCTTTCCATAAGCAGCCAGTATAACCGCCAGCTCCTCGCTTATAAAGCTCGCTGTTGCTCCGGTGTCGATTGTGGCTTTGTGTGAGGTTCCGCCAATCTTTACCGCTGCGGATAACTGCTGCTCTTCTTCGATTAATTTGCCAGTTAGTTTGGAGAGACAAAACCTTGTGACCCCTGCTAGCCTCTCTGCGGCTGGGATCGCGGGCTATTTCCCGATCTCTGGCAGCAGAAAATCATTCAAGTGAAGTGGTTTGACTTGGCTTAAAAACGCAGTGATGCGGAATGAAGATCTGAGGTTGATCTTGGTTGAGTTTGTCGACGAATTCTATATGGCTTAATGCGATATTTTAATCCATTATATTGGTATATTGAGCCTCTAGATTTGTATCTCGGTTCTAAAGGCAGGAGCCCGTTTAATGGACTCTCCAAGCTGGAAGTGATCCGCTCTAAACGGAAAATGAACTACAAGCCTACCATCAAATTCACTGGTAACGGAGTAATACGATGGGCAGGTTTTTCGGATTTGTCGAACAATCGTGATGGTTGTTAATTATTCGCCATTTTGGGTGCGATGTTGCATTCGATTTGAATGCATGAAGCCCAGGACGGTAGCGTTGAAAATTCCAAAGGTCCTTTCCTTTTTGTCGAGTTCTCCCATTAGCCTTTTCCATTATGATCCAAATTACCTAGCGATTGTAGCGAATTAAAAAAAGGCACAGGCCCGGTCGATAAGGCTGCGTAAATCTTAGCTTTCGGTGTTTTTACAAGCTGTAAATATAAATAATGAATGAATAAGACGAATTTCCAGTTGAAGGTAGCGTTTGGCTGATTCTCCGGAATCCCGCCACAACTCACGAACCTTAGAAATGCCAACAAGAGCTCGTCAGTGGTTAGGTCAGACACTAATTCTGAGTGGGCCGCTTTGTACGCAAAAGAGACGAACAAGGCTACGTACGGCTTGTACGGTGGCTTACCACGGATACGATACGTTGTGCTGAAGGGACCACAAATTCAACGCCACAAATGTTGGACGGGCGAAGAGCTCGAAGTCTATCTGCTGGCAAGTTACCCAAAATTTGACGTCGGCCGCAAGGGCAAACTTATGCATTCTATACCGAAGCAGAGTCGAGTACAGCATCTTTGGATAGTTGGGCCTTCCATCAAGACGTCATTCAATGATCCTGCGTGGAAATACGGCTCGATGCATTGAAAACTATTCTCAACTTATTTGAAGTACTCTGTGGCCGTAGAAAGCAATGGTGCGGAATGAAATAGTGTGGAGTCATTGGTAAGGGAAATGTGATCCATTGAAACGTATTCCTCCATGAATTCAAGATTCATCTTCTTTAGCAAAGAATCCTTTCTAGCGAAAATCTACCGTTCGACAATCTTTGAGTATATTTCTCAAAGTGTTGTTGACAGAGTTGTTCAGCTGAGTTGCAATACACGCATTGAACAGAGTCGACAAACGAAAAACTCCTACTTCCATGCTACTTAGGGTTAGATTGGGTCTGGGCTTGGAAGCCTCTTCCGCTACCATGTGTTGATAACGTCTGTTAAGGGCCGACTCACAGTCGCTCCAAAGTGGAAGCAAAGTATAATCTACCGGACGACAATCTTTGAGTATTTTTCTCAAAGTGTTGTTGACGGAGTTGTTGCTCAGGAGTATGGACTTTAGCCTTGGGCGGCAAGTCCTCCATAGACAAAAATTACTGCAGGGTTATGTCGATTGACTCCAACGCTTCCTCCTGGCAGCTGAGATGTACCATTGTTTCAGCCTTTACTTTATTCTTAGAGACACATCTCCCTGAAACTATCCAGCCGAGAACTGTCTTTTGTAAGATGGGGAGTTCGGGCCCCTGCTTTATTTGACCAAAAGATAAAAGTTCAAAGAACGAATCTGCTCCGATAAGCATATCTATTTTTTTGATGCTTGAAGAAGAATGTGTAACGAACTGATTTTCTTTGTTTATCCGTTCGCTACGAACGTCGTGCGGCTAGCTCAGAAGATGTAAGTGTTCGTCCCACCAAATTTATATAAACGTGACCGCCCTATTGATCAGTGAAAACGCACAGAAAGATTGGGAATATAGAATGATCTTTTATTCGTCGACTTGACTCTCGGCCGAGGTTTTTTATTGACGATGTGGAAATATTCTCCGCCGTCGGCTCCTTCCCACGTTGAACGTCTCGGTGGGTTGTGATCGCTGCGAAGTGGTGCCTCCCTCGCCTGTTTCGCTCGCTATGCCTTTTGTTGCCTTTGGCTCGGCGGGTTTACAAGGCTTAGAGATGCGTCACCGTTCCCAGACTAGGTTGAACAGGCAGTGTGCTCTCAAGGCGTACGCCTTTCGCAGCCACAGCCGCCTGTCCCTTGTTCTGTACCGGACGGTCACACCGGACGTCGGCTCAGTTTCTACCTGACGGTTCAAGCGTACGCCGGAAGCCGGCAACGCAGTCCCTGGGTCAAACGCCAGGTTCTAGACGAACGCTTTCACCCTACCCCCTCTGCCGCAGACTTCAAAATTCGACGCATATTCGTCGTCCTGGTGTCCTCGTTGTCCTTGCTCTGCCTCCGGATGTCTCGACTTTCCACTTTCTATCTGAGCCCACGGTTCCTCGTCAAAGGACTCTATTTGTTCAACTCTGTCGGACACGCCGGGTGGGATGCCAAGCTCAAATCGAGACAGAAGTTGTGACAAAGCGCCCACGGCCCTTCGCTTCTCTCTTGTATTGCTGTCCCTCTCGGACTCACCCTATTCTTGTCTGGTGCTCAGGGCACCACTATCTCTCGCCGCACTACCGTTACTACGGGCGAATTCGCCGCGTAACTGGTAACTGGTAGGCCACTGCTTGCATTCTCTTACTCTGCTTGCTTTTTAACTTGTGGGGAGTTATTCAACTCCTCACATTCTCCCCTTACTTCGGGAATGAAAAAGGGACTCGCTGTTCTCTCTGCCTTGGTATACTCGACATTCTGACATCCTTCCCTCGACGTGTCTTCTCCTCGTACTTGCCCTCGTTTCCTTGTAGTCTTCCAGTCGACTCGCTAATCCAGATGGTTCCCACGACGCTCACAGCTCCTTCTGGAGTTTCACAGCGCCGATCCTCCTTCCAGAATTTGAATCTCCCGCCCCACCGATCGACACTATCGTCTAGTGCCAATCGGCCGCCATGATTTGAAGCGCCCCCATCCCTTTGAACATCTGAGAAAATTTTCTCCGGGTAAGTTTTTCTAATTTCTCCTTTTCTCCTTTCTCTCTGCTCCTTTCTCCGTCTTCAGCATATTGGACCCGACGCCGAGTGGGATGCGTTTTCTCTCGTCTGACGGCTGAGCTGCTGTTGGATTGCAGTCTGCGGAGTCCTGGTGGAGCCTGCGCTCTGAGCCCTGGGGAATGCTCCCTTTCGGACCTGCGGCTTTGCGCAGCCGCCACGTCTTGGCCTCTACCGCCGGATCGTCAACTAGCTCCTCTTCGCTGTCTGACCTGACCGTGGGCTCCGGCGATGATGCTTCCGACCGTCGTCGGCTCCGTGGGATCCGTCGCTGTGAATTGTTGCTTAATACCCATATCGCTGAGGAATTTCTTGAATGCTCGGCTAGCAAACTGTACTCCATTGTCCGTTATTACCACCTTTGGGGCTCCGAACCTAGCGATGATTCTTTCTCGGAACGCCTTTTGAAGTGTTTTTGCCGTTGCTGTTCGAAGTGGCACCAATTCTGTCCACTTTGAAAATCAGCACTAGCAGCATCTGGTTACCACGCTTTGATCTTGGCAATACTGCGCATACTGTTGCCCATGGCTCCTCGGGTATCTGCGTCAGCATCTTCCCAGCTGCCTGCATCTTTTTAGGTTTGTATTTAAGGCATGTCTCGCATTTTCGTACATTTTCATGAGTCCCTAAGCATTCCTGGCCAGTAATGTCGAGCCGCCAGCCTTGCAACCGTTTTGCGACTTCCCACGTGTCCAGCGGCGTGATTTTCCTTCAGGACGGTTTCCCTCAGCCCCCGTGGGACACAGAGCTTCCATGATGCCACGTATTCGCTGCCTGCTTTGTGCGGGATATGCCTATATAACGCGCCTCCCTCCATGAGGTAGTCCGGAAACCTCTGTGGCTGTGTGTTGATTTTCTCACAAATATCGTTGACCCAGCTGCATGCTCCCTGTGTGTCCTCCGGAGTTTTCTTGGCTATCCTATGGCTTCTGGCAGAGGCTGTCTCGACAGTGTATCAGCGACAACGTTAAGCTGCCCCTTCCTGTAAGATATTTCAAAATCATACTCCGGATCGCCCACACGATTGCCAGGCATTCTTTTTTGCTGGTTGAATAGTTCTTTTCCGCACCATTTAGGGTCAGACTTAAATATGAAATGACCTTTTCGCCGCTTTCTGTTTCCTGCGTCAGAACTGCCCCTATACCATAATCGCTTGCGTCTCTTTGTAGAACGAATGGTTTATCGAAATCCGGGCATGCCTGCACAGGATCGGCTAGCCCAGCCTTTATTTCATGGAATGCCTCCTGGTGATCTGTAGTCCATGTCCATTTCGTGCCTTTCCGCAATAGATCATTTAATGGTTTCACTATTCGAGCAAAATCGGGCACGAGTCGCCTGTTCCAGGATGCTACGCCTAAGTATTGGCGCAGGTCCCGTATGGTTTTAGGTGGTTCCAACTCGGCTATAGCTGCTACCTTTTCGGGATAGGTTCAGAGGAATTTGCCAGTATCATCTTTCAAATCTAGACTGCTTATGTATCTCGCCTCCCTCAACTGGTCCAGTATGTAATTTATCCTAGGCATCGGATAAGCATCTTTGATGGATTTGGCATTGATCCGTCTAAAGTCGTCACAAAGCCTCCACTTCTTCTTTTTCACCATGACAATCGGGGAGCTGTACGGACTTCTCTATGCATCCCTTCTCCAGCAACTCGTCGACTTTCGCATTGATTTCCCCTTAAACCTTTGGATTTTTCGGGTAGTATCTCTGTTTGTTTGGTTTGTCGTCCTTCATCGTGATTCGGTGTCGGCTATGTTGGATGTTCCACTCATTCCGCGAGCTCCTGCTCTAGGAATTTTTCAGCATCGCATTCCTCAGAGGTGGTTTGCACCACTGTCACGGACAATTTTTCCTCTAACCACCCGTTGTGCCTTCTTCTTTCTGGGATCTCCACTGTATGTCCGGCACACCATTTTTCATCCTAGCACCAGCGAGTCTACCACTCCTGGTAGGATCAGCAAGCTCGATCTCCACTTCGAGCTGCGTGTTTATCCCGCTGCACCTGCCATCTGCCAACCAAACTTGCCTTCTCGTCCTTGTAGTCTTTCCATAGGCAGCCAGTATATCCGTCAGCTCTTCGCTTATAAAGCTCGCTGTTTCTCCGGTGTCGATTGTGGCTTTGTGAGAGGTTCCGTCAATCTTTACCGCTGCGGATAACTGCTGCACTTCTTCGATTAATTCGCCAGTTTGGAGAGACAACACCTTGCGACCCCTGCTCGCCTCTCTGCGGCTGGGATCTCGGGCCATTTCCCGATCTCTGGCAGCACTCTACACTTCTAACACCAACCTTTCCGCAATTCCAGCAGAACAATAGCCGCTGGTTTTGGCATCCTCTGGCCCATGCTTCGTGTGCGTTCACGATGTGTGTCTGTGACTTGTGGTTTCTTGGTGCTGGGCTGGGTGGCCTCTGATTGGTAGCAGGTGGCCTCCATAACGTGTTGTGGTGGTCGATGGGTGCTTGATGTCAGCCTTCTTCTTCGCAACTTCTACACGTGACTTGTTGTGGTGTTGTTGCTTTGTATGTGTTTGCTGACCATTCCACTTGTTCCAGAACTCCAGTGGTTTCTCCGTGCCGTCAAACTTGAACGACCATTCCCTGGCTTGCTTTGCGACTTTTGCATAGTCTGGTGCTCTAGGCCTTTACTGTTCTGTTCTTCTTTCTTCGCTTGGGCCCCTGGATCTTTCTGCCTCCTTCATTTTTTCCACGCCCAGGCTAGCTATGAGCTGTTCGGCATCTGGGACTTGCAACTTGCCGTTTGAGCCTGGTTTGTCGTACAATTCCTCCAGCTCAGCCCAAATTTCCGCCATTCCTGGGTCGTTTTGTGTCTTCGTAACATACTCTGAAAGGGCTTTACGCATGTCGTCCGACCTGCCTTCCAGGATGATGCCAAGCTTGGCTGCCACCTTTGGGAAATCCTCTTTCTTAAGGAGATAAATCCAATTTTTCCCCATTTCTGTTTAATGCTGTATTTTCACTGTCAGGACAATCACGTTGGGCGCCAGATGTAACGAACTGATTTCCTTGGTTATCTGCTCGCTACGAATATCGTGCGGCTAGCTCAGAAGATGTAAGTGTTCGTCCCACCAAATTTATATATACGTGACCGCCCTGTTGCTCAGTGAAAACGCACAGAAAGATTGGGAGTACACAGTGATCTTTTATTCGCTGACTTAACCCTCGGCCTGGGTGGTGTATTGATAATGTAGAACTATGTTCTGTCGTCGTCTCCTTCCCACGCTGAACGTCCCGCTGGATCGTGTTGGCTGCGAAATGGGGTCTCCCTCGCCGGTTTCGCTTGTGGTGTCTTCGGCTGCCTTTGGCTCGGCGGGTTTATAGGGATTAGGGATGCGTCACCGTCCCCAGACTAGGGTGAACAGGCACTGTGCTCTCAAGGCGTACGCCTCTCGCAGCCGCAGCCTCCTGTCCCTTGCTCTGTCCCGGCCGGTCGCACCGGACGTCGGCTCAGTTTCTACCTGACGGTTCAGGCGTACGCCGGAAGCCGCCAAAGCAGTCTCTGGTTCAAACGCCAGGTTCTAGACGAACGCTTCCACCCTACCCTCTCTGCCGCAGGCTTAAGAATTCGAAGTATACGCTGCTCGCACGACGCTCGTTGTTCGTCGTCCTGGGGTCCTCGTTGTCCTTGTTCTGCCTCCAGGTATCTCGACCGGCTCTGCTCCTTGTTGGCGACTCGGTAAGCTGCCGTTCTGGGACTCTAGCGGTGGACCGCTGTGCTCTCAACGCATACGCCTTTCGAGACACCAGCTGAACAAACGCGCGTCCTTCCGGGCTAGTCGCACTAGGACCTTGTACAATTCCTGCAGGACGATCAGGCATATGCCGGAGTTCGCCAATGCAGTCCTTGTAGGCAGGCAGCTAGTTCTAGACAACTTTCCTTCTGAACCCACGGTTCTTCGTCGAAGGACTCTATTTGTTCAACTCTGCCGGACACGCCTGGTGGGATGCTAAGCTGAAATCGCGACAGAAGTTGTGACAAAGCGCCTGGACTTAGCCGTGTGATGCCGTAAGGACCTCAGCTACCTGTGTCTCAATTCGGAGACTTCGGAGACGTAGCGATCTTGTTTCCTTGATGACTCCGCACGGCTTTTCTTGCTCCTTCACGTTGTTTCACTGGTTACTGGTTCACTTGATGTTACTTGTTGACTTGGTAGAAATCGACTGATCCAGCTTCCTGCGCTCGGCCGGTTTATATAGGCCTTCGTTTACCGCTAGTTATCGGCGACTCCTTGCCTCCTGGTCCAAAGTCAATGATTTTACCGTTCGACCTTTCGCCCTCTTATGTACCTTATGTACCTGCCTCCCTCAACTGGTCCAAGATGTAATTTATCCTTGGCATTGGATTAGCATCTTTGATCGTTCTTTTTGTGTATCCTTGTGGCGCTATCATGGCTTTAACTGTTCGGTTTGCTCTTTCCGTTGGATTCTCCTGCGGTTTATATGGTGCTGTGAATTGTTGCTTAATGCCCATTTCGTTGAGAAATTTTTTGAGTGCGCGGCTGTCAAACTGAACTCCATTGTCGGTTATTACCACCTTTGGGGCTCCGAACCTAGCGATGACTCTTTCTCGGAACGCCTTTTGAAGTGTTTCTGCCGTTGCTGCTCGCAGTGGCACCAACTCTGTCCACTTTAAAAACCTATCCATCAGCACTAGCAGCATCTGGTTGCCATGCTTCGATCTGGGCAATGGTCCAACAAAGTCTGCACATACAGTTGCCCATGGTTCTTCGGGTATCTGCGTTTGGCTTGTATTTGAGGCATGTCTCGCATTTCCGTACGTGGGCTCGGGCGTCGAGCCGCCAGCCTTGCAATCGTTTTCCGACTTCCCACGTGTCCATCGGCTGGTGAGTCGTGATTCTCCTTCAGGACTGTTTCCCTCAGGCCCCGTGGAACACAGAGCTTCCATGCTGCCACGTCTTCGCTGCCTGCTCTGTGCGGGATATGCCTGTATAATGCGCCTCCCTCCATGAGGTTGTCCGGAAACTTCAGTGGCTGTGTGTTAATCTTCTCACACATATCCTTGATCCAGCTGCCTGTTCCCTGCGTGTCCTTCGGAGCTTCCTTGGCTAGCCTAAAGGCTTCTGGCAGAGGCTGTATTGAGAGTGCATTAGCGACCACGTTAAGCTGCCCCTTCCTGTATGATATTTCAAAATCATACTGCTGCAGCTCCAGGGCCCACCTCGCTATTCTTCCTGAGGGACTTTCGATGCTGTTCAACCATTTAAGCGCCATATCATTCCAAGTATGGTTTAAGCTTCCGGATTGCCCACACGATTGCCAGGCATTCCTTTTCGCTGGTTGAATAGTTCTTTTCCGCGCCATTCATGGTCCGGCTTTAATATTAAAAGACCTTTTCGCCGCTTTCAGTTTCCTGCGTCAGGACTGCCCCTATGCCATAATCGCTTGCGTCCGTCTGCAGTACGAATGGTTTATCGAAATCTGGGCATGCCAGCACAGGATCGGCCACTAGCCTTGCCTTCACCTCCTTGCCTGCCTTTCCGCAATAGATCATTTAGTGGTTTCACTAGTCGCGCAAATTCGGGCACGAATCGCCTGTACCACGATGCTACGCCCAAGTATTGGCGCAGTTCCCGGATGGTTGTGGGTGGCTCGGCTATGGCTGCTACTTTTTCGGGATCAGTGCCGATTCCTTGGTTCGTAACGCGGTGTCCCAGGTAAAGCAGTTCGCTTTTGAATAAGTGACATTTTTCGGGATTTATTCTGAGGTTTGCCTGTTTAAGGCGTTGGAAAACTTCTCTCAGGTTCCTTCTGTGTTCTTCCAGTGTGCGTCCGATCACGATGATGTTGTCTTGGTATGCAAACGCGTGCTCTCTGGAAAGTCGCCGAGGCGGAGTGTAAGCCAAATGGCATTACTTTCCACTGGAAAAGCCCCTTTCCTGGCACTGTGAATGCCGTGAATGGCCTGCTACTTTCTTCCAGAGGAATTTGCCAGTAGCCATCTTTCAAATCTAGACTGCTTATGTATCTCGCCTCCCTCAACTGGTCCAATATGTAAATTATCCTTGGCATCGGATAAGCTTCGTCTGGGTTCACGACGTGCGTCTGTGACCTGTGGGCTCTCGGTGCTGCGTTGGGTGGTCTCTGATTAGTAGAAGTTGGCCTCCATACTCATCAGCCAGCACCATTAGAGACTCTAGATCGTCTATTTTATACGTTTTCAGGGAAATCCTCAGATCAGGCGTGCAGTTTTCCTTTATTAGCTCGAGTGTTTTCTTTGGGGAGTAGCCGAGTGGTCTCATCATGGTCTGCATGTCAACCATATAGTTCTTGAATGCCTCTCGGAAACCCTGTTTTTTTTGCTTGACCTGATCTGCGAGCTTTGAGAAGTATCCCCTCGGCAGGAATTAAGTTTGGAAAGTTTCGTTGAACTCTCCCCATGTCCACCAGTGCTTGTTGTTTGAAATAAACTTGCAGGAATTCTGGCAAGGCTCGGGGAATGATGTTCAGGTTCAAACCGTATGTATTTGCTGACCTTTCTACTTGTTTCAAAACTCCAGCGGTTTTTCCGTGCCGTCAAACTTGAAAGACCATTCCCTGATTTGCTTTGCGACTTTTGCATAGTCTGGTGCGCTGGGCCTTTGCTGTTCTGGTCTTCTTTCTTGACTTGTGCCCCTCCACGCCCAGGTTAGCTATGAGTTGATCGGTCGCTTGAGCATGGTTTGTCTCAGAATTAATCCAGCTCAGACCATATTTCCGACATTCCTGGGTCATTTTGTGTTTTTGTGACATTCTCTGAAAGGGCTTTCCGCATGTCCTCCGACCTGCCCTCCAGGATGATTCCAAGCTTAGCTGCCACCTTTGAGAAATCCTCTTTCTTGAGGAGATAGATCCATCCTTTCCCCATTTCTGTTTGATGCTGAATTTCACTGTCAGGACAATCTCGTTTTGGGCGCCAGATATAACGAACTGATTTTCTTGGTTTATCCGCTCGCTACGAATGTCGCGCGGCTAGCTCAGAAGATGTAACCGTTCGTCCCACCAAATTTATATAAACGTGTACTGCCCTATTGATCAGTGAAAACGCACAGAACGATTGGGATTATACAAGAATCTTTTATTCGCGGACTTGCCCTCGTCCGGGGTTTTGTATTGACAATGTGGAAATATGCTCCGCCATTGCTGCGAAGTGGTGTCTGCCTCGCCGGTTTCGCTCGCGATGGCTTCTGTTGCCTTTGGCTCGGTGGGATTACAGGGCTTAGACTTTAGTGAACTGGCACTGTGCTCTCAAGGCTTACGCCTTTCGCAGCCGCAGCCTCCTGTTCCTTGCTCTGTCCCGGCCGGTCGCCCCGGACTCAGTTTCTACCTGACGGTACGTTCTAGGCGAACGCTTCCACCCTACCCTCTCTGCCTCAGACTTCAGAATTCGACGTATTTATATTCGTCGTCTTGGTGTCCTCGTTGTACTTGCTTTGCCTCGGGATGTCTCGACTGGCTCCGCTCCTTGTTGGCGTAGCGCTCACGATTCGGTAAGCTGCCGTTTTGGGACTCTAGCGGTGAACTGCTGTGCTCTCAACGCATACGCCATTCGAGACACTAGCTGAAAAAACGCGCGTCCTTTCGGGCTAGTCGCAATAGGTCCTTGTACAATTCCTGCAGGACGATCAGGCATACGCCGGAGTTTGCCAATGCAGTCCTTGTAGGCAGGCACGGTTCTTCGTCGAAGGACTCTATTTGTTCAACTCTGTTGGACACGCCGGTAAAAATCTACTGATCCAGCTTCCTGGCCGGCTTATATAGGCCTCTATTTACCGCTAATTATCGGCGCCTCCTTGCCTCCTGGTCCAAAGTCCACGGTTTTACCGTTCGACCTTTCGCCCTCTGCGCACGGCACCAATATCAAAGTCCGAAGTCCGGTTACGTCCCGTTACTTCCTTCTGCACACGGCCCTTCGCTGCTCTCTTTTATTGCTGCCCCTTTCGGACTCTTCCTGTCCTTGTCTGTTGCTCAGGGCACCACTCTCTCTCATGTATATCTCTCTTTTCAGATTGCCGGCTCAGCTGTAGTGCATTTTATGTCTGTACCGAGTTCTTGTGTTTGTTCGTCCGTCATATCTCGGCGCTAGCTTTGCCGCGGAATGGTGCCTCGGCTGCCTTCGAATGGATTGGATTCCTCCTTCATAAATTTTAATGCCTGGCTTGGTCCTGAGCAGCTTTCTCCATGTTCCAGCGCACAATTTCAAAGATTTCATCTTTAATCTTATTGGCCTTATCTTCAGGCGCTTCCTGTGGTTTCCCTGTCGTACAGGGCGCTGGGCAGCCGAGGCTCCCGATCCTGCGTGAGAAAACACGGGGAGTACCCTGTTGATTCCGACGTACTTGAGTTTACCGCTAGCATAATTCCTCTGATTCTGTCCTGCAAACTGAGCTATCATGGTTTTAAGGTTCGGTTTGCTCTTTCTGTGAATGAATGCTCGGATGGCAAACTGTACTTCATTGTTCGTTATTACGACCTTTGGTGCTCCGAACCTAGCGATGACTCTTTCTTGAAACGCCTTTTGAAGTGTTTGTGCCGTTGCTGTTTGCAGTGGCACCAATTCTGTCCACTTTGAAAATTTGCAGCGTGCACTCTAGTTTTCAGTAATTTTAACACAAAATAGATTTTGTATTCAAAAGACATCAAAAATTCCGCCAACCTTGCCTTTAGAAAACAGCTGTTGTAGTAGTGGCATGAACAAAATATCGTTAAACATCGGTATTTTCCGGTACTTTTCCTAAAAACGCATTTAATAATCGCATTTATTTTAAATGCGGCATTTAGCCTTATGGGACTCCCTGTGTAAATAAATGCGCATTAGGATAAATGCGTTTTAATGCGCCAATGGAATCAGGCTATTACTTGCATAAGACCTAGAACACTGACAACCATGTCGACCATGTCGATTTTTGCAGCTCCTCATCCTCTAGACACTAGGTCTGTAGAATTGTGGCAAGCTGGAACGAATCTCCTATGAAGGCTAAAATAGTAGCTGAATGCTGTTTGATCCAAAGTAGCACAACTTGTAAGTCACATTATGGGAATATAAAAGTACGTAAGCGAACTTATTTGCCAAATTTTTCCAGTCCACATACTCTTCCTCACTGCAACTGTATTTTCACGCCCCTAAATAGTGACTTCTTTCTTTCGGGCTCTGATTTTGTACCGAGCTGTGTTATAAAAAAATGTGACGATTCTTTGTGTAAACAATTATCTAAACTTTTTCAGATATCCCTCCTACATTCGTATTTCCCTGATGTTTGTAAAGAACTTTTTATCATTCAATTTCATAAAAAGGGAATCAAATCGGATATTAAAAACTGCCGCGCTAATGCAACGCTGCGCGCGATCCCCAAGCTTTTTAAACAGGTCAACGACTACAAATATTCTTGAATTTACTTCAGTCAGCAGAAGCGCTTTAAAAATGTATTATTAATATTTATTTTTACGGACTTCAGTAAGGCTTTCGATTCCGTAAACAACATACCTGTCAAACCGGACTCAGAGAGTAGCTTTAAAAAGCACATTCTCAGGTGAGAATGTGATTTTAGGTGTTCCGCAAGGGAGCCACCTAGTACCCCTACTGTTTGGAATTTTCATAAATGACTTGCCTCAAGTAGTTCTCTTTTCTTATTTTATGATGTATGCTAACGACATAAAACTTTGTTTGCCGTTATGGAGCCAGAATTCCCATGAACTTCTGCAAGCCAATCTGAACAATCTGCATTATTGGTGCATCCAGAATTTGCAGTTTTTAAATGATCTTGAACGCATACATTTCGTAACAGAATTTGGAATGTTATGCAACTCTGAACACATTATCATTATAGTAAGTAAAGCAAAAGGAGTTTTTGCCTTTGTTAAACGTTGGTCTAAGGAATTTGAATTTCCTTAATTCGTCCAATTCTTGAATACTGCTCTTGTGTTTGGTCTCCTCAATATACCAATTATCAGGACTATTTATAATCGGTACAGAAACAGTTCCTTTCGTTAAAACTGGGAAACACATCGTCTACTGAACCTGCCCTTCCTCAAGGATATTGTCATGTTCCTTCACAATTTAATAACTGGACTTGTACATTCAATCTACCTACTGGTTCAAATACGGTTATCCATCCATGTAAGGTGTACTCTTCACTTTCGACCTATTGCCCTCGATATTTGTAAAACGAATTTCGAGGTACATGATCCATTTCGCGTTTAATGTTCGCAATATAATAACCTGCCATTGTCACTTTGTTTATGTTGGCAGATATTTGCTAACTTTAATGTAATAAGTGAATAAATAAATACAAATCTCCATCTTTGCGACCAGCAGTAGCGAACATTTTTGGTCGGTTCTACCCTTGACTTGGATGTCACCTCGCCAAAGTTCCTGAAGTAATATTTTAGCTGATTCGATTATCGGTGCCAGTAATCCAAGTGGGTCAAATAAGGATAACGCCCTTGATGAAATCAAACGTTTAGTAATAGTTTCAGCGAGGTGCTTTGGTCTGAATGCAGATGAGTTCCAAAGTGCTACTTGATGATCTATGTTACTTTATTGCTAGGTCAGCCGAGTGGACCATGCGGCGGATGGCAAGATGAAGCGCAGCGGCAGTTCCATACATTAGGATCTTCAACTCATAAGTATGAAGCGGTTTAAATAAACCGTCCCTCAAAAGGGAGATACACCTTTGTCACGTCTGCTGTTAACGAGAACTGATGAAATCTGAAATTCATGAGAAGTGCGTACAGATCACGTTGAATTTTTGGCCCTACCAATAGAAAATCATTCAAGTGAAGTGGTTTGACTTGGCTTAAAAACGCAGTGATGCGGAATGAAGATCTGAGGTTGATCTTGGTTGAGTTTGTCGACGAATTCTATATGGCTTAATGCGATATTTTCATCCATTATATTGGTATATTGAGCCTTTAGATTTGTATCTCGGTTGAGGCGTTGTTCTAAAGGCAGGAGCCCGTTCAATCGACCCCCAAGCTGGAAGTGATCCGCTCTAAACGGAAAATGAACTACAAGCCTACCATCAAATTCACTGGTAACGGAGTAATACGATGGGCAGGTTGTTCTAAAGGCAGGAGCCCGTTCAATCGACCCCCAAGCTGGAAGTGATCCGCTCTAAACGGAAAATGAACTACAAGCCTACCATCAAATTCACTGGTAACGGAGTAATACGATGGGCAGGTTTTTCGATGTCTTCAGTGGTCCAAAGTTCTTGATTATGAATTCCTCAAGGGATTAACAGATGGTGTCGTTTGCTAACGGAAAATTCTTTGGTATTTTCCAGTATTTTCCGAATCCAGATAATGTGCGCCCTGGAGCAATTACGACACATTTGAGCACTGGGACAATTGATTGCCCGCCGGCCAAGACAATTCAAGCACAGATATAGTCGTTTTGCAGTTTCATATCTTTGGGTATTCCGCTCATGCCGCGGAACTACGCATGAAGCTCGTGTGCTCAGTACTGCCACAGATTGGGCAAGAATTTGTCGAACAATCGTGATGGCTGTTTATTATTCGCTTTCAATGTTGTTACAAGCTGTAAAAGTAAATAATGAATGAATGAGACGAATTTCCAGTTGAAGGTAGCGTTTGGCTGATTCTCCGGAATCCCGCCACAACTCACGAACCTTAGAAATGCCAACAAGAGCGCGTCAGTGGTTAGGTCAGACACTAATTCTGAGTGGGCCGCTTTGTACGCAAAAGAGACGAACAAGGCTACGTACGACTTGTACGGTGGCTTACCACGGATACGATACGTTGTGCTGAAGGGACCACAAAAATCAACGCCACAAATATTGAACGGGCGAAGAGCTCGAAGTCTAACTGCTGGCAAGTTTGAGTATATTTCTCAAAGTGTTGTTGACAGAGTTGTTCAGCTGAGTTGCAATACACGCATTGAACAGAGTCGTTTCTGGCAGCGACAAACGAAAAACTCCTATTTCCATTCTACTTAGGGTTAGATTGGGTCTGGGCTTGGAAGCCTCTTCCGCTACCATGTGTTGATAACGTCTGTTAAGGGCCGACTCACAGTCCCTCCAAAGTGGAAGCAAAGTATAATCTACCGGACGACAATCTTTGAGTATTTTTCTCAAAGTGTTGTTGACGAAGTTGTTGCTCAGGAGTATGGACTTTAGCCTTGGGCGGCAAGTCCTCCATAGACAAAAATTACTGCAGGGTTGTGTCGATTGACTCCAACGCTTCCTCCTGGCAGCTGAGATGTACCATTGTTTCAGCCTTTACTTTATTCTTAGAGACACATCTCCCTGAAACTATCCAGCCGAGAACTGTCTTTTGTAAGATGGGGAGTTCGGGCCCCTGCTTCATTTGACCAAAAGATAAAAGTTCAAAGAACGAATCTGCGCCGATAAGCATATCTATTTTTTGGGGCTTGAAGAAGAATGTGTAACGAACTGATTTTCTTTGTTTATCCGCTCGCTACGAATGTCGTGCGGCTAGCTCAGAAGATGTAAGTGTTCGTCCCACCAAATTTATATAAACGTGACCGCCCTATTGATCAGTGAAAACGCACAGAAAGATTGGGAATATACAATGATCTTTTATTCGTCGACTTGACTCTCGGCCGAGGTTTTGTATTGAAAATGTGGAAATATTCTCCGCCGTCGGCTCCTTTCCACCTTGAACGTCTCGCTGGGTTGTGATCGCTGCGAAGTGGTGCCTCCCTCGCCTGTTTCGCTCGCTATGCCTTTTGTTGCCTTTGGCTCGGCGGGTTTACAAGGCTTAGGAATGCTTCACCGTTCCCAGACTAGGGTGAACAGGCACTGTGCTGCCATATGGCTTATAAAATTGTTAAATTCCGAGTGTTCCGCTTTAAGTTGGAAGAGCAACGCTAGGCATTGAGGCGGGCGATTTGTTGGCGGAGCGGATTTCTGGATAATATTTTGTTTGCATTTATTTAAAATCGAAATCAACAATTGCTTTGTCAATACGGCCTTTTCTTTAAACTCCTCGCGGTAAACATGTTTTTTATCTATCTCTTATATTTGATTTTGCAAAAGTGAAGCATTTTCAATGTGCGTATCTAATCGACACTCAAGCTCAAGCTTTCGCTTCTTTTAAATGGCGATACGTTCGGTTAATACTTTTCATGCAAACATGTCGTTGGTGTTTAAGCTCTTCGATATCCTTGGTTGCCATTGCGTTTATTTGTATTTATTTTTGTTGGTATCGAAGAGGTGTTAAATATATATTTATATTTATATTATTTGTTAGTTAAATAATCCAAAAAAAAATCCTACGAGTAGTATACCGATCGCACGCCGTGTATCTAAAAAACCGAAAAAACGAACAAACGTTAAAGCAAACCGAAAATTGCACTGCTGCAGCGATCGAGAACGAAAACGACCAAAGATAACTCGAAATAGCGGCAGCAGTGTCGGTGTGCGTGTTTCCTAGGCAAATAATAACGGAGAATGATACACTAACCGAGAACTAAGGGCAACGAAAGGAGTCCAAAATTTATGAAATCGCGGGAAATTTGTAAAAAAAAACGCGGGAAAATTCTGAAAAGCGCGGAAAAATATTCAGACAAACTGCGGCGAAGGTTTTTGGCCGCTAATTTTTGAGAACTACACTTTTCACAATTTGCACTTTTTTCCAACTGTTTTATTTATACCCTAAATTGGTGTTAGCTACGACGAAAATTGGGAAATTAAGTTAGCACTAATTGGGTCGACGACGAGAATTTTATTTGCGATTCACATACAAATCGAAATATAATATTTTTATTGCAGAGTTATGATAGTTAGTAAATGCAAATTTATATATTAATTGTTTAGAATGCTCACTATCTACCGATTTTTACACGAATGCAAAAAGTTGAAAGATGGGCCAAGACAAAATTAACAAAACGCCACAGATTAACTTTCAACAAATTAAAAAATTTAAGTTCCAGGTGCTAGGATAAACGGCTTGGGAACAACCAAAGGAACGGCAGAAAAGTTCCAATTACGAAATTTATTTCGGAAGATAAAACTTGTTAATTTTTTAGCCGAACCGACACAAGCAAAAAAAATTGGTATCACGCCGGGGTCACCATGAAAATTTAATAAAAGTTTGTATTAACTTTTGTGACTGCAGTAGGATTCGGCTGATTTATTTGCGATATTAACTTGTGTAAAAGATAGCGAAAATGCGACGACGAAAGGGAGTGGTTTCGATGAAGTTCAAAAGATGACTAAATGTAATGTTCCAATACTTTCGTTTAGAACCTAACTTATGCTAAGATGGTAAGAGACGTGGCGAATTCGCATGAGCGAACCGTTATCTGGTACACGATTTTTGTCCATATGAGCTTGGGCTTAGTAAAACGCCCAAATTAAACATTTAATTTAACAGTAAACCTTTATATAATATAGATGATTATGTTAAGGAATCAAGAGCCCTTTCGGGTGCTTTGTTCAAATTTTAATACACTATATCCCGTAATATCTTTCGAAAATTCTATTGATCGGTTATTATCAAACACTTATACTTTTCTAGAATCTTTTAATATTTAGTTATTTAAGTTAGACCTATCTTAGCATATAGGTTTAAGCTTGCAGTTTATTGGTAACTATTAACCAATGAATCAATAAAAAAACATCAATAAATAACTTATAAAGTTTGATTATGGAAAACAAATTGGAAATTAAAATTAAGATGAATTAGAAACTAGAAAGAAACTGTTCGTTGTATTTAGTACAGGTACGCGATTTTATAGTTGAATCCTTTGTCTGACTTCAGCAATTCCACTAACTTCTTGTTGTACATGAGACCTGTCTAGTGAAGTCTCTTTGATGTTGCCTAGGTTATGAAATTAACTTCGAACAGGAGTCTAATAAAACGCGAACTGGATGGAATTGCCCTGATAAGGACGACTGCTGTCGGAATAATTATTATTATTATTATTATTTTGTGGTCTTGGATCGTTTCTTGCTAAATTTTGAAGATTCGCTTGTTTCGTGACTTGCCTCTTGATATGATTTATGTTTGATGCTACTATACGCTCTGGTTGGAGTTGGTGAAGTAGTGTATGATGTGAACTGCAACAGATTTTGCATCTAGACTTAGATCGGCAGTCCTTGATCTGATAAGAATTTCGAAGACAATTAAAGCAAACGCCTGCTTTCTTGGCCAACTCGTGTCGTTGTTGAATTGCTAAGTCTGCAAATGCTTTGCAGCCACTGAGAACCTGGCATCTATGATTTAAAGCCTTGCATTCACTCCAAGACGGTAATTGCTCGAATGTTTGTTGTTCGTTGTATTTAGCCTTTATCATTACGTTATTCACTATATCCTCTGCACTCTTCAATGATAGTAGAGAGCCGCGAATGGTTGAAGCTTTGTCAACGAGATGCTGTTGATGTGAAGGATCGGGCTTCGATAGAGTTGGAAGCGCGAATAAACTAGAGATGCAGTCCAGAAATATGAGCACGTCGTTGTCGTACCTTGACTTCAACCGCTCTAAAGCCTTTGGATAGTTATCTTCCGAAATCTGAAATGCCTGAACTACTTCCAGCGCTGGACCAGACAAGCAGCCTAGTAAATAATTAAACTTATCCATTTGCGCGAGGGAAGAGTCATTATGAACTAAATTATTGAAAGAAGTGATGAACCGCTTAAACTGAGAGTATTTGCCATAAAAGCTGGGAAGCTTCGGCTTTGGCAACCTGGTATGGTGAGATCCAGCCAACGTTGCTTTGACAGGATAAGTGATATGATGCTTACTCTAGCGGCTATGAAACGTTCTGGAACTGGAATTTCATCATTAGCTCCACCAGCTATTACTTTGCTATGTATGTTTTCTATATGGCGTTCGATTTTGTAATCTAAGATGTGTTAGTTTTGCCTCGCCGGCAGCTAAATTAGGTTTTTCTTCTTTCCCCAAGCCTAATATTGCCGTAACTGACACAGAATGTGTGTTTTATAACGATAAGCTTGGTAACGCCGAGTATACAGGATTTTCTTTAATATAATTAAGAATTTATTCTTGCGATTTGATTTTTACAAATGCGTATGCGTGAGATGGTATGTGTGATGTTGAATTCCACGTGTAGCCTTTGTGATTGGGGTGAAATGTTGATATCTACTCCACAAGCTACAGGTTCAATGATAAGTTTATAGATGATTTGCGATGATTGCGTTCCTCAGCTGACGCAGCTGTTGATGCTCTCCTGTTTTCCGAATGTTCTCGGCCACGTTGGATTTGAGGTTAGGATGAGCCCTCTATATGTTTCCGTGATGATGTCGATGAATGTACCACCTTTAATATGGTGCGAGTAGTCCACTCGAGCTAGAAGACGGTTTAGCTTCTCCGCTTGTGGCCAACTGTTTTGACCAAAGTTCCCACGCTGGGTTTCAGGTTAGGGTGAGCCCAGTGTATGTGTTTGTGTTGATGTCGATGAATGTACCACCTTTGTGTTGGTGCGAGTACTCCACTCGAGCTGAAAGCTTAGCTTAGCTTATTCACATACAACTGCCACCATAACCTGAACGTAATTAATAATCAGAGACTCATGCAAGCAAATGATGCTCGAATGACGAAAATGAAAGAATTCTTCTCCTTATTCCTAGTCCTGTCACGGTCGCGATTAATGTAGCAGCAAACTGGCTACTTTCCGTCATCCATGAGCGATTGATAATGCTCTGAGTCTCGTGTTGTGTTCTAATGTGTATTTTCGCAGTACATGTGTTTTACTTTATCTTCAAGGTAATATACAAAAGCAAAGTGAGCTGCGCTTCCGCGCTAACATTATATATGGCTTTAGTTTACAGAATGTTATGCATGGCGCAGTGTTGGTAAAATATTAAATGCAACCGTATGTGTTTGCTACATAATTCAGTTACGTTAAATATTAATTATAAAATAAGATCTCCTTCAACAGTGGGGTTTGTAATTTATGCAAAGCGGAGCACAAAAAAGTGGTACTCCCTTTTAAAAAGGCTCTTATAACCCAAAATATTCGTGATATATATGTTATTGACTTATTTTCTTGACCAATGTACATTTTTGACGTGTATTGACATTCAAAATTCATTTCTATTATAGAAACAAATACCACAGACTTGATCGAAAGTAAAAAAACATTACTAAAAATTTTTAGAATGGTAGGTAGATGCTAAACAAATTAATGAATTTAGAAATATCATGAAATAACCCATGACGCCACTGGTAAAACCCCTGCTCAATCTTTCTTTATGGTATGGAACAAAGCAAAAATTAATAAAACCCGCGAAAAACATGAAGTAGGTCTTAGATATACCAAAAATTGAAAAGGAAATGAAACGTAAAGCGAAATTAGTAAACCCATTAAAAAAGACAAGAGCTTTAAAACAGAAAGACGAAAAGCAAACAAGAAACAAAACAAACTTCGGCTTGCCGAATTTTATATACCCTTGCAGTCATAACAATTATTCTGTATATTTATTTAGTCAGAAAATTATTATGACAGCCGTATTAATATAATTTTTACAGAACTTAAAATGTTTTTCTTAAATAGTGTTAAACGATAGTTATAGATAACAATATTATTTAATTTTAGAGGATTGCTGCTAGATTCAGTGATATTTATTTCAAAATTCACGTACTCAGCCCCCACACCACGACAAGGTCTCAATCCACGAGGGGAAACTATATTAGCTTATTTACTACATTGTTTTTTGAAAAACTGCAGCCTTTAAATATATACAATTAATAATTTAAGAGTTTTGAAAATAAAGATGAATACAGTAAGCATATACAAATATATTTTTACAATTTATTTATTTATTTTAATATTTTTACAATTTATAATATAATACCTATACTTTTTACAAGTTAAAAGTGATGACTATATGAGGTCTCATAAGTGAGGGCGAGAGCTTCTGGAATTCGAGCATCAGTAAAAACCCAATCAATTTGCGTAAGGTGCTTTGTTGTTAAAGAGCTGTTGACTCCAAAAAGGTTTTATGCATTTGAAATAGTCTCCAGAGAATCGGCCCTTGAGGATCTGCAAATATTAAAATTTCCTAATACTACCAATTTATTATTATCTATTCTCCGAACTTTTTCGAAGTCAGCTCTGATTTCATTTCGACATCTTGTTATAAGAAATCCAGGACTCCTATACACAATTAAAATTGATTTGTCTAGAAACTTAAATGCAACCGATTGATAAGTGGTCCTCGTGTTTAATGATTTATTAGTCTCGAACAGAAATAAAACTCTTTGCGAAATACTCTGCTTAGCAAAGATGAGTACTCCGTTTTTCCTAAGACCATTCAAACGATTACTATTTATCTTTCTTATAATGTTGAAATCCCTTATGCTAAACTCTTCATGTGGAAGAGTCCAGGTTTCAACAAAACATAAAAAGTTTGCGGAGCAAATAATTTTGTCGTTGACAATATCTTCGTGATGAGCACGAAGAGACTCAAAATTTTGGTAATATAATGAGACTGCATCAGTTCCATTGATTAAGAACTCGTATTGCGTAGTCAAAGCCTTTTCCCCTCTTAAACATATAAGTTATTCTTGGACAGTTGTAGCTCCAAATCTAGTTGGAGGAACAAAGAGGAAAAGACCCGATGCGCTTGTTGCCCTGCTGCATCCTACGTAAAGCGAAGCTCGGTTAATGCCTCCTTTAAGATGCACTGCGACTTTGCTGTAGGTTGCGCCTTGGCTTTTGTGGATGGTAATAGCCTCAGCAGGGACAACCGGGAATTGCTTACGGTCAATCGAAGAATGTCCTGAATTTCCGCACTGAAAAACTCGAGCTGTTTTTGAATGGGAGTCCAACCGGAATTATCATTCCTTCGAACTTTTGATCTGTCTATGGCCCAACCGTTGGATCTGAAAATTTAAATCACAGTCCAGTCACTAAATTTAAATTTGCATTAATTGACCAGTGGCACCCTTTACCAGTCCGTCATTTGTATTTATATTGACGGTAATCATGTATTTAGCTGTTGTCTTGAGCTGAAGAGTATATGCTAAGCCCTGGGTTTCAGAGGTTTTCATTTTTTGGGCCATTCTGAATGTTCTGGCTCTATTACATTCTGACATATTTGGTGATTTAACAGTATCTATGGCAGTTGAAAAGAATTCTTCAGTCTGAATTGGGGCAAGCTTTACACAAGCTTCCACATCTGTGTCTGTCATGTTTGCCATATTATTCAATGCGAAAGGCTAGCTCCGGCAATAATGTTATAGGGATCATTACCATTTTCTTGGAATATCCAACGGTCTCCAACTGGGCTGAGCTGCTTCAGATCCCCAAATATTACATCATGAATTCTTAAAATTTGACGAAAATTGGGAAATTTTAATTGGGTCGACGGCGAGTATTTTATTTGCTTGTTTATGGTCCAAAGCGATTCACATATAATTCGAAATATTATGTTTATTGCAGAATTTTGGTTGTTAGTACATGCAAATTTTTATTTCTTGGTTAGAATGCTCCCTATGGGCCAAAACACAATTGACAAAACGCCACAGATTAACTTTCAACTTTTAGCGCTCTATACCTGGTTGGCCGACACGATAATTGCAACTTCCTTTTTTACATCCATGATCCAGCGGCAGCAGCAAATTAAACAATTAAAGTTGCAGCGGCGGAAGAAACGTCTTGGGCAACACAAGGAACGGCAGAAAATTTCCAGCGACGAAATTTATTTCTGAATTTAATTTTTTTTATCCGAACCGACACAAATAAATTTGGTTTTGTGTTTTTGTTGGCAATTATTATAGTTTTTCACCAAAAAAAATTAAAACAACTCGCGAACGATGAAAATTTAATACTATTTTGTATTAAGAAACGCGAAACTTGTGACTGAAGTAGGTTCGAGACGATTTATTTTGCGAAACTTGTGAAGAAACTATTGCGAAAGCACGACGACGAAAAGGAGTGGTCACGATGACGTTCGATTGATCACTAAATATAATATTTAAATAATTTCTCTTAGAACCTAACTTATGCTACGGTGGCGAACGGACTAAAGTTTTATTGGCTCACGCTCTCGCCATACAACTAGTGACTTCAAATACAAGCGCCAAGTGCGCAAACAACGCATATAGAAGAGCTTGAGCAATGATAAAACAAAATAAAACACGGCCGAATGAATTATATAACAAGAAAATTAATGAATTTGCAGTGACGGTGTCCGCGCCAAGGAGGGGCCACTGTCGAAATTATTCGTTAACAGTCTCCACCCCCGCTCTCCTAGCATTAGATTTAAGTAGAGTTAAGGAGTTATAATTTCGAAGCCACTAAGTGATGTTGTACAAGTTAAGCGAAGCAAGTTATATGAAATAAAAATTCACATTTGCGAAAAAGGAACCCAACGAGTCGCCATTTCCATCAGCATCCTCCAAGGGCAGAAATCCGCCACCCCCGCAACTTTTCATTTTTTGGTTCTTCGGCCGGATCGATCTGCAATTCCCAGCGGCACCGGTGGATTTTCTTCAATTTCAAGAACAAAAAGATAAGTACGAATTTTACTATTTCCAACCGATCGCCATTTTGCGACTCCACGGTTTTCTTTTTTTCCATTTCCATTTTTTATGTAAATATATTCACATACGTACATTGCAGAAACATATTTGCATACGTACATTCCAGAAACATATTTGCATACGTACATTCCAGAAACATATTTACATACGTACATTTCCGAAAATATATTCACTTACGTACATTCCAGAAAATTATTCACATACGTACATAATTTAAAATAATAATTTTACATATCCACATTTGCATATTCGTGAAACATATATGTACATATACGAAAATAAAATACAATACAGTCCACAAACAACAAACATTTCCAGCAATCATCCCAGCCATCCCAGTTTATGTGTGTTAACAAATAAACGCAAAGTGATCACACATATTTCAAATTAATTTTTATCTTAGTCAATTATTTGTTTACATAAACAACATTAAACAAGTGTATGTGAGAAATAACCAGACATTAGAGCTGGAAAAAACATCGGCGATGTATCGATACATCGAAGTTTTTCGAAAATCGGGAACATCGAGGTTTCAAAACATCGATGTTCGATGTTTCCTCTTTACCCATCACTACTTGGCAGGAAAAAATCTTGGTAAGCTGAGCACGTTTTTTATAAGAAACTTAAGTAAATAAATTATAGATTACAGTCTGATTCCGAAAGTGTGTTGGTGTTGGCGGCGCTCAGAAATGGAGAAGGCTTTGAAAGAGCAGAATAACAATGGTAATTAGAGCTATTATTTACAATCATATGATTTGTAATGTAACTTTTGTCCAATATAGTTGCCTGTCAAGAGGAAGAAAGCGACAGTACGGTCCCAAGTAAGCGGAAAAAATATGGGAAGTCTTCTGTGTGGAACTTTTTTAACAAATCGGCTGATGGCAGGACAGCCAAATGTATTAAATGTGGCAAAACGTACCAAACAAGTGGCAATACGACAAACTTGTCTTGCCACTTGAAAAACATTCATCCTAATTTAACAATTAGTGAATTGCCAAGAGTACAACAGCCGTCAGTCCTTTCATTTATGGAGAAAAAGTACGAAAAGTCGTCGAACCGAAAACAACAATTGGACAGTGCCTTGTTCTATTATATTACATCAGACTTGCGCTCTTTCACAGTGGTGGAAAATAAAGGCTTCCGCAATTTTGTAAACCTCCTCGATCCAAGGTATGAATTGCCTTCACGTACGACCTTAAGAAATGTTTCGATGGCAAATGCATACGAAGAAAAGAAGGCCAGGTTGTACGCCTTTTTACAAGACGTCAAGCACTGTGCAATCACTTCAGATTGCTGGACGTCAAGGTCCAACGAGTGCTACGTTACTGTGACGTGCCATTTTATAACAGCGGATTTCGAATTACGCAACGCTGTTTTGTCCACAGAAAAGCTCCTCGACGAAAGGAGCCATTCTTCCGAGAGTATTGCAAACTTAATACGCACAGTACTCGAGGAATGGAGCCTTTTAGGAAAGGTCACCGCTATGGTCACAGATAACGCTAAAAACATGATAAAAGCATGTGAGATACTGCAAATAACGCAACGGTGCACACATCCGCCAGTACTTATGTCACAGTGTCTTCAGTGATTCCGGTTATTTGTGGAATTTTACACAATTTAAACTCCACAAAAACCAAACTCCAGACTAAGGTGGGTCGAGATGTCTGTGATGACATACTTCAAGGGGTCAATACAAGATTGGTCCCCTATGAAAATCGTACTGTAACAAGAATGACCACGATTTTAGACCCTCGCTTTAAAAAGGAGGGATTTTGGAATCCATTTAATTCCTCCCAAGGAGTTAAATCATTAGAGGATGAACTGTCGCGCATCAATGCTCAATCAAAAGCTTCCACATCAAGCCCGCCAACACCAGAATCCACAGCAGAGTCTAACACACTATTCAGTTTCTTACAAACAAACAATATTCAAAAAATCCAAACCGGTCGCGTGGATTCCATATTAGCTTTGAAACAATATTTAAATGGTACTTATTTGGAGCCTGCACAAAACCCTTTGGATTATTGGAAGGTAAAAAAAGATAACAATTTAGATGGTAACCAACTTAAAATCCCATTTCTTCTTTTAACAGATATCAAATGACAACGGTTTCAAAAATGCGTTTTTAAATACTTCTGCGTTCCGGCCACCTCTACTGAAAGCGAGAGGATGTTCAGTAAGGCCGGGCTTATTATCAGCGAAAAGCGAAGCTCGCTTAAGGCTAAAAACGTCAATATGTTATTATTTTTAAACAAAAATGACTGGATTTCTTAAGTTAAGTTATTTTCTTATTCTTTTGAGTAGAACTCGATATTGTTTTTTATTTTAATTTTTATTGAATTGTGATTTAGTTTTTATTTTGGTTTTTGAAGGAAAGAGAAGAAATATAAGCTGAATATATGGATCTCAAATAAAGCCTCTTTATTTATCAAGACCTTTTACAAATTAATAATATGTGATGGAGAAAAATACATTTTTTCAAAAACACCTTAAAATAATTCGATGTATCGATACATCGATGTTTTTTTCTGAAAAACATCGAAACATCGATGTAGGGAAACATCGATTATTTTCCAGCTCTACCAGACACATCAAGAGGGCTACGCACGACACGACGGAGCAGCAAATAAATTTAACAACGAAATACTCCAGCTCCACCTGCGTTTTTTTGTAAAGTTATTTCCTTATACATATATACATATATATCCAAAGCTTGAGCAACCAATTCCACTTGGGACAGTGGAAACATTCAACAGGTTTATTGTTGCATTCCATTCATTCCGTCAAAGCTTGAGCGACCAAATCCACTTGGGACAGTGGAAATATTCAAAAGGGTTATTGTTACATTCCATTCATTCCGTCAAAGCTTGATCAACCAATTCCACTAGGGACAGTGGACATATTCAACAAGTTTATTGTCCATTCCATTCATTTCGTCACATATAAAACGCCATATATTGGCATATACTAATATTATTGATTATTATTTATAAACATCAGTGCGCCATTCCATACAAAAAAATAATAATAAATAACTCAAGCAATAATAAACAACTCAAGTAACCTGAGGGCAAACAAAGCATAATTAAACAATAAATACGATATTATATATATATAAATAATACACCTTAAAAATTGTTTTGTTGTGTTCCAACGAACATTGTTTATTAATTTTTCCCTATCGAGTTACCAAGTAGTCATTGGCAAATCCCACAGCAGCGTGACTATTCTGGATATATACAATTTATATTTTTTGATATATTTCCTATATGCTTTGTTCCAAAAAAATTGCCATTCATTCCTTTCCATAAATTCCAGGTTTTTTATTTACTGCTTATTAAACCAATTGATATTAAAATAATTTTGGCATCAAGATCAATACGAGTCCATTGATTTAAATATAAAATTGATTCTTTTTTTTACTGCGAATAGGGGCAATTTCCTGATCCTTATTCTAGCATGCCCATAGGGGATAAGAAAAGTTTGAAGACAACCCCGCGGGTAAGCTTAGAGCGACCACGATCAGCGTCCCCTCGTGGGTCTCAGGGTAAACAAGAACCCAAAGCGTTGATTTCCAACGCAAAAAGTTACAGCTCCTTAAACGCTCCTGTAGTTCCACAAATAAAAGTCACGCGATCCAGCGTAAAGATGGCCCAACGCGACGCAGTTTTGGACAAATTTATTTCGATCTCTGACCGTCTGAGCACATTTAAAGCCAGAATAAACGTTTCAGGGGCTTCAGATCCTTGATCAAGGCATTATGGGACAGGGTAGAGAAAGGGTACGAAGTATGTTCAGACGCAATTCTTGCGGGGGGCGGGGAGGCGCATGCAATGTTAGAACTTCTGCAAGCCAAATATGAGCATTGCTATGAAGTTTAAGAATCCTGTACCACGAAACTCAGTGAACAAATTGAGCGAGTGAAAACTCAAACGGCCAACGCCAATTCCAACACCCTGCCAATTCCGTTTTCGTCCGGTTGCCGACTACCGCCATGCGACACTGAGGTTTTCGAAGGAGACTATTTGAAATGGCCAACATTTAGGGATCTTTTTACCGCAGTTTATGTCAACAATCCTAGGTTGACAGCGGTCGAAAAACTTTTCCATCTCAACGCTAAAACTAGCGGCGAGGCTAAGGCAATCGTATGCAAATCCCCTCTTACGAATGAGGGTTTCGATTCAGCTTGGGAAGCACTTCGAGACCGTTTCGAAAATAAGAGACTGCTAGTAAATAGCCAACTCAAACTGCTTTTTAATTTGGGTTCCGTAAATCCCGAATCTGGCCAGGCACTGAAAGACCTACAGAGCACAATCCAAGGGTGTTTGATAGCGCTGGCTCATTCCAACATTTCCACAGAGAACTGGGACTGTCTCCTGGTATTCCTGTGCGCCAGTAGATTGCCGAAACTGACTCTTTCCTTATGGGAGCAGTCCCTTTCATCCAAGTCCGACATTCCGACCTGGGATGAAATGAACACGTTTCTTAGCGAACGATACCGAACGCTAGAGGCGATTGAGGAGATGAAACCCAGCCACAGCAATCACTCTACCGCTAAGAGTCAACCCGTTCCCAGGAAGCTCAACTCTTTCGAAGCCAAGGTAGTTCCAGTGCGCTTATGCCAGCGTTTCCTCCAGATGTCTGTGGATGCGCGAACAATCTACATCAAAAAAAAAACAGCTTTGCCTAAATTGCTTCGCAAGAGGACACCAGCTACGTGACTCTACTAGCACTCACAGCTGTTTCACATGCCGAGCTCGGCATCATACACTGATGCATAAAGGCAACCCCATTTCCCGTGGGTCAACTTCCGCAAGTAGTTCGTCTGCAAGCCCTCAAAATCCAGCGGTGCAAGGGGCCGCCACCGGTCTAGAAAATCCGCCCAGTGTGCAGAACTATTTCGCAACCGGTGCTAGAGCGGTTTTGCTAGGCGCGGCCATTATTGATATATGCCACTTGGGAACGAACTACAGGGCTCGTGCTCTAATAGACTCGGGTTCTGAGGCAACGTTTATTTCGGAACGCCTGTTCAATCTGATTAAGCTGCCATTCCGCCTTATCCAAGCCCAAGTTTCGGGCTTAAATCAAACCGTTTCCGCTCAGGCGACCAAGCTCTGCCATTTTTCTATTCGAGCCCCTAATAAGCCAGGCCTTCAGCTAGAAACCACAGCTTACGTCTTGCCCGAACTGGCTGGAATGCTTCCGTCGTACCCAATTCCACGAGATGCGCTGGTTGATTTACCGGCCATCCCCCTGGCAGATCCAACATTTTTAGAGAGTTCACAGATAGATGTTCTGATCGGAGCCGACATTTTACCGTCCGTGTGGCTGAGCGGCACGCGCACCAACATTTGCGGCTCTCTGCTAGGACAGGAGACTATTTTCGGCTGGGTGCTTACCGGCCCAGTGTCCAATGCATCAGTCCAAAAGCGGGTAGCAGCTTTCACGACCCAGATAACCGAAACAAGTGACAGGGTCTTAGAAAAACTTATCACTAAGTTTTGGGAGGTGGAGAATATACCAACAAGGAGGGTAAAGGAATCCGATTCCTATTGCGAGAGCAATTTTCTCCAAACCACCACTAGAGACGCAAGCGGGAAATACGTGGTAACGTTACCGTTTCGCGAACCCGAAAATTTCGGATCCAAATTGGGGCACTCGCGATCCATTGCCCTAGCTCAGCTTCTTAGGAACGAAAACCGTTTAAAAAGAGACTTTCCACTAAAAGAGCAATATGACTCAGTCATTCAAGAGTATTTGGATCTGGGTCACATGAGAGAAGTTCCCCCGTCTTACGATACTCCAAACTATTATCTTCCACACCATGCTGTGAGAGCACCACCACCCGAGAGCACCACCACCAAACTACGCGTGGTATTCAATGCTTCTAGCCCTTCAGCAAATGGGACAAGCTTGAACGATATTCTTCATGCTGGTCCAGTCCTACAATCTGATTTAACCATTCAGATCTTGAAGTGGCGTTATTTCCAGTACGTGTTCAGTGCAGACATTACAAAAATGTACCGTCAAATCTGGGTCGATCTCAAGCACACGCCGTTCCAAAGAATTTTATTCCGAAACAAAGAAGGAGAAGTAAGCGATTTCGAACTAAAAACCGTCACCTTTGGTGTCAACTGTGCCCCGTTTCTGGCACTTCGCGTACTCCAACAATTGGCAGACGACGTAGAAACGGAGTTTCCTAAAGCAACCAATATTATTCGGCATTTTATGTACGTAGACGATGTTCTGGCAGGGGCCAATTGCATACAAGAGGCTCGACTTGCTATCCGCGAGCTTTGCCACGCTTTTAACCTTGCCGGGTTCCCGTTGAGAAAGTGGACAGCGAATCAGAATAGCATACTCGAAGATATCCCTAACGAGCACCTACTCCACGATGACTTTCGCGATCTCAATTCCGAAAGCACTACCAAAACACTTGGGGTTCGGTGGAATGCGACCTCGGACGAGTTCTATTTTGTTCCACCGCTAGTTTCGATTGAAGAGAGAGGTTCTTTCCCAGATCGCGAAACTTTTTGACCCCGCGGGATGGTTGTCCCCGTTTATTGTCCGCTCAAAAATCTGTGGGGCCTTGCTGTTGTCAGAAATGATCGCAGCTATCCTTCCGAATATGCCAGTTTCCAATTCCGACATTTTCTGCTGGACTGATTCCACCATCGTCCTCGCATGGTTGAACAAACCGGCATGCCAATGGGCCACGTTTGTAGCCAACCGAGTGACCAAGATTACTCAGGTGACGAGCGCTGAGCATTGGGCGCATGTGCGATCTGAGCACAATTCCGCGGACCTAGCCAGCCGAGGAGTTTCGCTGCAGGATCTGGTTCATAGCCAACTCTGGTGGAAAGGACCGGACTGGTTACAACAGCCAAAAGGCCAGTGGCCAACACAGGGGCTGGCGACTCCAGTTACAGACTTAGAGCAGCGTGCTGTGAAGGTCAATTTCGCAAAGGCCCTATTCGACGATTTTCTGGAATGATTCTCCAAATTGGACAAGGCTCTGCGGGTCCTTGCGTACGTGTTACGATTCACTCAACGCTGCCGCAAGATGCCGAGGGGCCCAGCTGACCGGCCTACAAAGGAGGAGGTCCGAGAAGCTGAAAGAGCCCTTATTCTATATGCTCAACGTGAGGAATATACCCAAGAGCTTAAATTCCTAAACGATAAGTGTCCAATTCCAGTGTCCAGCCCGATAGCCAACCTGTTTCCATTCCTAGACCAGCACGGCCTGTTAAGAGCATGTGGTCGCATTACTGCCTCAACAGCACTTCAGTATGACGAGCGCCATCCTATTATACTGCCATATAACTGTAGGCTTTCTCGTCTGCTCGTCCTTTTTTCACACCAGATTTCCCTGCATGGCGGCAACCAACTAGTGGTACGCCTCATTCGATCGAAGTATTGGATTCCTAAACTCAAGAATCTGGTAAAAGCTGTGCTAAACTCCTGTAAGGTGTGTACTATTTACAAGAAGAAATTACAGACGCAATTAATGGGCGATCTTCCGACCGATCGAGTTTCCTTTTCCAGGCCTTTTACATATACTGGCATTGATTATGCAGGCCCATTTGAAATAAAAAACTATACAGGCAGAGCATGCCTCATTACCAAGGGATATGTTTGCGTGTTTGTATGTTTCTCCACAAAGGCGATCCATTTAGAGCCTACTTCCGACCTCACAACCGAGAAGTTCCTCGCAGCCTTTGCCCGATTCGTAGCGAGGAGGGGTTGCCCTCAGCGGGTTCATTCGGATAATGGCAAAACCTTTGTGGGGGCAGCGACTCTACTTTCGCGTGATTTTATGCAAGCGATCAAGGAGTCTGTGACTGATGCCTATAGCCATCAGGGACTTTTGTGGCGTTTCATTCCACCAGGAGCTCCACATATGGGAGGACTATGGGAGGCTGGAGTGAAAAGCTTTAAAACACTTTTCTGCAAGTCGACGTCAAGTCGGAAGTATACGTTTATAGAGCTCTCTACCCTTCTTGCCAAAGTTGAAGCGTGCCTTAATTCCAGGCCACTGTCTCCCATGTCCGAAAATCCTTCTGATTTGTTGGCGTTAACGCCAGGCCACTTTCTGATTGGGGGTCCGTTGCTTTCCACAGCTGAACCCGAAATTAAGGGCGATGCTAAGTCGATTATAAATCGCTGGCAACATTTAAAGGCCCTGCATCAGCAGTTCAGTGCGCGATGGAAAGAGGAATATTTAAAGGAACTGCACAAGCGCAATAAGTGGCAGAATCCGTCCAAAGATATACAAGTCGATGATATGGTGGTCGTCAAAGAAGACAATATGCCATCAAACGACTGGCGGCTCGGCAGAGTTGTATCTGTCTTTCCAGGGGCCGATAGTAGAGTTCGCGTAGTAGAAATCCGTACCGCTCGAGGAATTATTAAACGTCCCGTCCATAAGCTAGTACTTCTTCCTATGGAGGCCAAGGCAGCCTCAATACTTCCAAAATAGTGCCTGCTGTCCTCATGCTCCAAAATTCGTTCACGATTGACACTAAATGTACTTATCATTTATTTTTTTTTTATATATTAAAGCATTAAAACCATGGCTCCACGACCTCGCAGCGCCCAAATTCTGGACGACAGACGTTCCCGAGGTACTCGATCCTACCGCTGCCGAGTCTGTCGGGGAATCTATCCGCTACGGAAATGCAACAGGTTTCTGAGGCTCAGTACTGAGAAGCGGCTACGCGCCGTTATCATTAACAAATACTGCGCTAATTGCCTGGCACATCAGCACTCCGAAGAAGTATGTCGCAGCGGAGACACGTGCAAAAAATGTGGGACCACCACACGTTGCTCCATATGCGCGAGTCTTCCAGTTCGCGAAGCCAGTCAATTTCTCCAGTGCGACCTTCGGTAACTGCATCACGACCATCAGCTTCCGGCTCACGCTCTCGGGGTCCAACACCCAGCTCGCGGAATCGTTCCCGGCATTCCGACCAGGCCGAAGCGCCAACTGCAGCTCCATCTGTGGCGTCTCTGTTGCAGCATCGGAGTGTGCAAATCATCCCGACGGCCATCGTGGTTCTCGACACAGGAACCAATAAATACGAGACGGGTGCCCTGATCGACCCGTGCGCTCCGGTGAGCACCATTGATAGATCGCTCGCTGCGGCGTTCCGGCTCCCCACGACAAGCGTCGGAGACGAGACGGTCTGTTCGGCGACGATAAGGTCGCGAACAGGCACCTTCAAAATCGACGTGGTGCTCAAGGTCAGCCCCAACTTCTCCACTCGCACTCCAATCCGTGCACTAGCCGACGATGTTCGCGCTAGGTTTAATGATATCCGTCTTGCTGATGAACAGTATCATCGCCCGGCGACGATATCCCTGGTGTTGGGCTCTGACGTCTATCGTGATGTCATCCAACCCGGGTTCCTAAATCTGGATGAGGGGCTGCCTGTCGCACAAAGCACTGTGTTCGGCTGGATTGTCTCGGGATCCTGTAGACAATCTTAAGGCGCCAGACGTGTGGAAAACTTGGTTGCTACGTTTGCCGCCGCAAGGGGGGGGAGAATGTCCGCGCCAAGGAGGGGCCACTGTCGAAATTATTCGTTAACAGTCCTCCACCCCCGCTCTCCTAGCATTAGATTTAAGTAGAGTTAAGGAGTTATAATTTCGAAGCCACTAAGTGATGTTGTACAAGTTAAGTGAAGCAAGTTATATGAAATAAAAATTCACATTTGCGAAAAAGGAACCCAACGAGTCGCCATTTCCATCAGCATCCTCCAAGGGCGGAAATCCGCCACCCCCCCAACTTTTCAGACGGAAACGTTTCCGACAACGCATATAGAAGAGCTTGAGCAATTATAAAACAAAATAAAACACGGCCGAATGAATTATATAACAAGAAAATTAATGAATTTGCAGTGACGGAAACGTTTCCGACCCATAAAGTATATATATTCTTGATCAGCATCATAGTAGAGTCTGTCTGTCCGTCTCTCTCTTCGGAGAGCCAGCCGTGCAAAAGGCCAAGTAGAACGAGTATTGAGCACCCTGAAAGGTATGCTGACTTCCGTAGAAAGTAGTCAGCGTAGAGGAAACATGAAAAATATTATTTTTATAGCCTTTCAGAGGGTGTTATAATTTAAGTCAGAAGTTTGCAACGCTGTGAAGGAGGCATTACCGACCCACTTTATATGGTACATATTCTTGATCGGCATCACTGGGAGAGTCGATCTAGCCATGTCCGTCGGTCCGTCTGTCCGTCCGTTTCTAAGCTAACTGGTCTCTCATTTTTAAAGCTTTCTGCATGAAATTTTCCCAAAAGTTGTCTTTCTATTGCAGGTAGTATATAAGTCGGAAGGAGCCGGATCGGACGACAATAGCATATAGCTCCCATAGGAACTGTCGGAAAAAAATAAAAAACAAATAATTATAACTTTGCTGTTTTTAATTTATTTTTTAGTTCTTCGACGTATTGTAATGGTTAAATATTTCGGAATTATGGTTTAAATTTCATCAAAATCGCATGGAAACACAAAAAAAAATTGTTTTTAGATGAAACTTTTCTATTTTGTTATTTTTTTAAAATTCTTTTTGACTTATTAAGAATTTGACAGTTCAGAATTACGCTTTTAATTTTATTTTTTTTTTAACTTTTTTATTTTATAATTTTGTTTTAAAAAATTCTTTTGACTTATTCATAACTTGACAGTTCAGAATTACGCTTTTAATTTAATTGAAATCGGAAAACGATATCATATAGCTGCCATAGGAACTATCGAATTATCATAGCTTCAAGGTTTTTAAACATATACGCAAGTAAATTATAATTTTAAGGTTTTCAAGGATATATTATTTTTGCAATAGCTGCAAGGGTATAAGAACTTCGGCCTGCCGAAGTTTGCTTCCTTTCTTGTTATCTAAAACTTTACTAATTTATTAATTATAATATGACTTATGAAAAATTTAATATTCCTTTTAACTTCGGCCTTTTGAACTTCGGCCGGCCGAAGTTTGCTTTCTTTCTTGTTTTTTAAAACTTTACTAATTTATTAATTATAATATGATTTATAAAAAATTTAATATTCCTTTTAATTTTATTACAAATATTTTCATCATGTTTTCAAAGACCTCTATCCCGTACAGCAATAGTTATTTTCTATTAGCAGTCGACTTACATATGCTTGCACGTCATCGGCATACATATGTTTACCATACTCAGACAACTTATTTGGAAGGTGATTAATGTAGACGAAAAATAGTAGGTTTTAATAAACTGGGCAGTATTGATCCAGATCCTAAGGCTTGCCCCCGACCAGATAAATATGACCTAATAAGACTGGTTGTGGAGGCTGAAATTCTATAGAAGCAACTTATTCACTGTGTCAAAAGTTTTGCTATGATCAAGAAAGGTTAAGATTGTGACTTAGCTTTTATCCACATTCCTTCGAATATCCTTAAAAATTATTTTAGTAGCGGTTTACGGAATCCAGATTGTTTATCACTCAGCAATTTTAAGTACGAAAATTCTATTGCTTAGGTTTTTCTTTACTTTTCTGCATGTGCAGGTTAAAAAAATACAAGGCTTGGGTAAACTTACCGCTCCATTTCCAGTCGGTCGAAAGTGCTTTCGGCGATTCTATTATCATTACCTTGCGCTTGTTAATTAGGTTTAATGTTTGTTTTTGATTTGCTTAGATTCGCAAGCAGCAGACTACTTATATTCTGAATTGTTTTCTTAATTTTCTTTTCTTTTCAAATTATTTTTCACATATTCTCTCACATATTTTGATTTTCTTACTGTTTTTGGTTTTTTTTTTTCCTTAATGATCTTAATGATATTTTAACCAAAAAAAAAATAAAAAAATTTAAAAAAAACATGTTTCTGGAATTGGTTGGGTTTTCCTTTGAATAAACTGTTCCTTGTGCAGATATAGGTTTTCCGTGACCTCTTCTCGCTGATTATTATTATTTTGCAGTGATAGAGTCCGTGAGGCTTCTTAAGTTGGCCTGCAAGAAATGTTTCCAAACCACCCACTATTCGAGTCTCCGATTGATTGTAGGTTAATATTCACCTTAAACTGCAAAACAGTTCACTGTTTTTTGTAGTCTTAGATGATGATGAAAATGATGATGATGTATATCAACGAACTGTCACCTAAAAAGTTAATCAGCAAATAGACCGTGTTTAGGACTATAATCACGCTTGTAGGTCTATTGAAAATATGGTATCATCCCTGCTGAGCTAAACTCTACTCATATCTAGTTTTTTTTTCTATATATGGTAGTAAATAATTTAGATTAAAAAAAAAAATTTTTGTAATTTTCGATATTGGTGAATAGCTTGGCGCTTTCCACGTACGCGAGGGCGGTCAAATAAGTCCACGGCACTTACGGGTGTTGCGGCGACTTAAACCACAAAAAAAAATATATTGTCAACAAATGTATTTACTTAAAATGTTTCTTTTAAATTAAAAATAAATTCCATATTGTTATTTAATAATACATAATATTATTTTATATAAACAACATAACCAAAGTTATGTGGCAGGCGGACCCTAACTATCAAGTGCATGGTTAACCAGCGTAATTAACCATGCAAATATGCAAATGGAATGAAGGAGCTGTGGGTGAGAACAAGGGACATATGGTATGCAATTTTACACCCAAAGAATGCCAAATCGCGTGGAAGAACTTAAAAAGTTAAAAGGTTCAAAAATGAATAATAAAAATATTTGTTTACAAAATAACTGCAGTGCAAAACTGTAACATTTGACTTTTCTTACAGTTTGCTCTAGCACTTTTTACTCTTATCTAGAAACGTAGTGTATAAATATACCAAGAAAACAAGACTAAGATTTTTAGCGTGCATAAATTTGAAACGAAGGTCTGTTAAAATTTTGCTGGTATGGAGGATTGCTTAAAAAAGAAATAATATTTTTTTTAAATTTCTATTTAAGTAATTGTCCATTTCAACTGGAGGCTGGCCATATTAGAAGAAATTCATACAATAAGATCATATTATGACCCTAATTTAACAGCACATTAAATTAAAAAAAAAAACTTTCTAATGACAAACGTAAGCCCAAAATGAAGATTGCGAATACTTAACGGTGGTTCAATACGACTCCCTTTTTGTTCATTTATATTTCGAAACATATGTACTGTTTTACGAAGCCTGTTAAAAAGAGAGAAAAAGTCAACAGCAAGAGTTATAGTAAAGGCCCTGATTGACAGTGGATCTCAAAGCATTATTATATCAGAAGAGGCAGCACAAATACTAAATCTACCAAAAATTTAATCTAAAACAGAGATGAGTAAGATTTCATCCTGTGTAGCAAACATATTTTAAAACATGTAATAAAATACCTTAATTAAAAAAAGCCGTTGGTCACCGATGCAATAATTTTGCCTAAATTAACGAAAGCTTCCTATTAAGGCAGACAAAATAGAATAATAAATCAGTAAGCTATGGTTAGAATGTCCTCCATATTTAGCTACTAAGGCTCTAGCAGATATGGAAGGTAAGTAGATATTGATAAAATAATTAGAGATGACTAAAACATGGATGATCTCATGACAGTAGCCAATTCAGTGGAAATCTCCATAAACATAATAGAGCAGATTTCCAAAGAGTTCAATAAAGTTAACCCGAACATGAAAAGAAAAAAAAGTATCCTTCCACCCAGTTGAGTACCACCAAAACTAGTGCAGAAGTGGAATAGTTACCCTCCAAAGTATCTGCCTACGTAATTAGTTCATTCTGAAAGCTACTTTTTTTACGATCAAAAAGCGAAATTGATTTCCCTCCTACCGCAACTTAAAAGCAACTACTTAATCTTGCTTATCAGGAGGCTGACGATTATCCGGGTAACCATCTGAAGGACAACAACAATTTGGAAACACTGAGCAGACTGCCCGCATAGTCATAAAAGAAGATGAGAGGCAGCAATAAGAGTCGATAAAAAGATGAAGATGACGGATGACAGCAAGACGACAGATGCCATTCGAATGGTTAAGCAGATAATTGCCCCTTTCTCCGCTGCCGAAATTGAGGAATCGGCCAAATGGACCTCGGACTGCGAGCGAACTTGCAGAGAGGTAAATGAAACGACGCAAAAATTTTCAACTTGGTTGCGTGTGCATGCTAACGAAACTAGGAGCATATGCTGACCTTATTGTACGTGTTTACCGTTAAAATTAAAAACGACGAGATATATCCGACTATTCACCACCCGATAGAAATAATTTAACAAAGAAAACAAGAAAGGAAGCAAACTTCGGCAAGCCAAAGTTTATTTACCCCTTGCAGCTATTGCAAAAAGTAAATACTCTTAAAAAAGCACTTAAATATTGATTTTTATGCGTATTTGTTTAAAGCCATTGACGATTTTCAGCTGAGTTATTCGATCGTTCCTATGGCAGCTATATGATATCGTTTTCGTTGAGTTAAATTAAATTCGTAAGCCTGAACTGACATTACTATTTCCAAAAGTGTTTTTAACAAAATACAAAAATAGAGAAGTAACATTATTTTTCAATTAATTCTTTTTTTGTTTCGATTGTTCTTATCGAAGCTATATGTGAATTTTTGTATAATTTAAAGCGTAGTTCTGAAAAATTTAACCATTACCGCGGTTGGTAACCGATTCCGGCTCGTTCCGACTTATTTACTACTTGCAAAAGGAAGACAACTTTTGGAAAAGTTTCATACAGATAGCTTTAAGACTGAAAAACTAGTTTGCGTAGAAACTGACAGACGGACAGTCGGGGGGACAGACGGACATGCCTAGATCGAGTCTCCCAGTGATGCTGATCAAGAATATAATTAGTTTGTAACGAACTGATTTTGTTACTTTGCGCTCGCTACGAACATCGTGCGGCTAGCTCAGAAGATGTATGTGTTCGTCCCACCAAATTTTTATAAACATACCGCCCATTTCACTAGTAAGAGAACACAGAAAGTTAGGTTTTGGTCGGGATGCTTGTTGTTGCTTCTACTGCCGTCGGCTATCAGGGCTTAGGGATGCGTCACCGTACCCAGACTAGGGTGAACAGGTAATCCAGCCGATATAAAGCGCGTTATTCCGGGCTAGTCGCACCAGGACCTGTAAACTGTAGCAGGTCAAACAGGCGAACGCCGGATTTCGCCTATCTGATCATTGTAGCAAGGCAGGTAGTTCCAGGTAACTTCCTTCCGGTTCCTTGTCGAAGGACTGTTTTTGCTTAACTCTGCCTGCTACTCCAAGCAACATTCGTCGTCATGGGTGTCCTCGTTGTCCTTGCTCTGCCTCCGGATTTCTCGGCTGGCTCCGCTCCTTGTTGGCGTAGCGCTCACGATTTGGCTAGCTGCCGTTCTGGGACTCTAGCAACGAACTGCTGACCTCTCAATGCATACGCCATTCGAGACACTAGCTGTACAAATGCGCTTCCTTCCGGGCTAGTCGACCCAGGACCTTGTACAATTCCTGCAGGACGATCTGACATACGCCGGAGTTCGCCAATGCAGTCCTTGTAGGCAGGCAGCTAGTTCTAGACAACTTTTCTTTTGAGCCCACGGTTTCTTGTCGAAGGACTCTATTCGTACAACTCTGTCGGACACGCCTGGTGGGATGCCAAGATCAAATCGCGACAGAAGTTGTAAGGATGCTCTCTGGCCGGGGTACATACAACTTATCAATCATCTAAATTTATTATATCCCCTTCAAAATTGGCCCCTTCTGAGGCAATACACTTCTTCCAACGAACAATCCAATCATCGAAGCACTTTTTAAAGCTATATTCCGGAATAGTCTTCAGTTCTTGTTGCGAATTAGTTTTGATGCCTTCAATGCTCTCAAAACGGTTTCCACGAAGTGGTAATTTTAGTTTTGGAAAAAAGAAAAAGTCACTCGGGGCCATATCTGGAGAATACGGTGGTTGTTCGATGATATTTGTTGAATTTTCCTTAAAAAACTGCAACTACTGCGATTCACTTTTGGGACATAATTCAGATCTTTTGGCACTAATCGCGCTGCGACTTTCCGCATACCCAAAACATCAACCAAAATATGACGAGTGATCTCATAATTAAATTTTAACCGATTTTAGCCTATAGTTCCTATGGGAGCTATAAGATATAGACGTCCGATTGGTTCGCGATTTTACCCTGAGCATGGTATGCATTAAAAAATACCATTTGCACAGATTGAGGTCAAAAGCCACGGGAGCTACAAGATATAAACGTCCGATTGGCACGCGCTTTTATCCTGGTCATGGTATGCATTAAAAAATACGATTCGGAAATATTCAGGTCAGTAGCATATATACTGCGCTAAATATGGTGAACAAATTAAATTTGAACGATTTGACCCCATTGTTCCTATGGGAGCTATAAGACCCTGAGCATGGTTTGCATTAAACAATACCATTTGCACAGATTCATGTCAATAGCTTATGTATTGCGCATAATATGGTGAAATAATTAAATTTTAACCGATTTTAGCCTATTGTTCCTATGGGAGCTATAATATATAGACGTTCGATTGGCACGCGCTTTTACCCTGAGCATGGTATGCATTAAAAAATACCATTTGCACAGATTCAAGACAAAAGCTTATATACTGCGCATAATATGGTGAAATAATTAAATTATAACCGATTTTAGCCTATTGTTCCTATGGGATCTATAAGATATAGACGTCCGATCGGCACGCGCTTTTTCCATGATCATGGTTTGCATTAAAAAATACCATTTGAAATATGGTGAAATAAAATCCACCGGGCTGGACCTTCGGGCGAGGCCAAGCCAGGACACTATTTCGCGAGAGTGGGGCCGGCAGGGGACGTCACGCGCAAATCGTTTTCCACGTATCGGAGGTCAAAAATCCACCGGGCTGGGCCTTCGGGCGAGGCCAAGCCGGGTAGAATTTGTCGGACGTGGGGGGGATTGACGGGAAAAGGATGGCGGTATGGTCGACCAGTCGGGGATGATGTCCGCGCACAGGTCACTTACACTACGAGGAGGAGAGCTAGGTTACTAGACCGGACGGGCCGGGTGTCCGCGTGCCGGTCGCATGCGCTACGAGGAGGAAAGCTTTATTTTTTTTTTCTAAATTATTTTATTTATTTTAAAGAGGAATATTATGTACACTAACCTCAAAACACTGATCAACCCCTTATTCACTGGTCGCGTGCCGTCGCGCGGTCGAGGCGTCACTCCGATTACACGGAAAATTACTGCGGGAGACACGTCCGCCCCGTCTTACCATTCCGACACAAGAGACCGCTCGCTCGATCGGTGTATGACCACCTTCCCCACGCTCCCTTTTTCTCGCTTTCGGGATTTCTAGTATATTCCTTAATTTCTAGTATTTTCTAATACTCACTAAATATCGGTTGGCGTTGCCACTCGGGTTTGGAACTTAACTACGGCTTAATATTCGGTTTCAACTTAATATTTATTATCCACTATGCGTCGCTTACACCTATAACCTTACATACTACTAACTTAATATTTATTATTCATAATGAGTCGCTTACACCTATAACCTTACATACTACCAAAAATTGTATCGTACACCTAGGTGTGTACGTTACAAAGTTGTGACAAAGCGCCTAGCCGTGTGGTGCCGTAAGGATCTCAGCTACCTGTGTCTCAATTCGGAGACACCAACTCTAAATCCCGAACGCTTCAAAGTAGCTCCATTTGGTTCTTCACGTTGTTTCACTGGTTACTGGTTCACTTGATGACTGGTAATTGCTGACTTCTAAAAAAAGACTGATCCAGCTTCCTGCGCTCGGCCTCTGCCTCTCGGCCTCTCGGCCTCTCTGCTTAGCGTTCTCACGGTTTCAGCGTTCGGCCTTACCCCTCTGCGCACGGCACCACAGTAGGGTCCGAAGACCGGTGCTATCCCGTTACTTCCTTTTGCCTCCTGCACTTCGATGCTCTATTTGCTGTTGCCGTCTCTCTCGGACTCTTCCTGTCCCTCTCTGTGCACACGGCACCACAGACATTCCCGCACTACCGTTACTAGGGGCCCGGTAGGTCACTGCTTGACTGCCTGCACTGCTTTCTTTTATTTGTGGAGTCGGAGATGTCTCACTGCGTTGCAAACTTCTGACTGAAATTATAATACCCTCTGCAAGGGTATAATGAAATGGCATGTATTTATTTTAACGTGAATATTCTGCGCGCGTTCTTTTCGTTCGAGATGTTCATTTTTTTTCTCCTCGAGATTTGGTTTTCCCGATTAGTACTCTGCGTTTCGTTGAAAAGGCACGATAATAGGGTATCTGTGGATTGTTCGATTTGATCAAAAAACATCCCGCCTACCGCAAAACTAGTCGCTAGTTGTACTTACGTCGAGCATTGGTATCGTTTTTATTATTTTACCTTTTTAGTGTTACATAAACTAACTGGCGGTGTTCGAAAATAAAATATACATGAATCGGTTCGAGATGCATTTCCCTTAGTGTAAAGCATGTAAATAGGGTAACCCACCTTTTTTCGTTGCTCCGGCCGATTGCTACCATTATTGGACTAAATAGTCCAAGCCTACATAGGTAAAGGTTCTTTGGTATAAGATGACTATCTTTTAGCAATTCCCCCATTAAGGCTGCGATACTGCGAATATGAACCAACTGTCGATTGGGAAAAATTACTGGCTGACGAGCTCTTTCTGAAATTTCTGTAGGGAAATTAATTATCAATAATTGGTTATTCTGCTTTGGGCCAAAACTATTCTTGAAGAAGTACTAATTTTGGAACCTTGTCCCATACGTTTCCAGGAGTGTATTTCATAACCTTGTTCCAGTTTATTTCCAAAACGAGCCTCAGAGCCAGATAGACGGAAAGTGCAAGTGTCAGCATATTCCCATGGCCTGATCGCTGGGCAGACAAAGTAGGCATATACAACTCTTCTCGCGCTCTCGCTTATATATGAGCATAGTTACAAAGAAATATATTATATCGAGGTTGTGTTCCAAAACAGTTGGAAATCTGACTTTTTATTAAAAATTCTCGTCGTCCACATTAATTAGCATCTCCCTTAATGCTGTTTTGCAATCTAAGTAAGTTCTCGAGATTCGTGTATTGATACATAAACGAAGATTCATTAGACATGGTAATAAATACTGTCCAGTCTTCCGCATTTTCTTAAAGTCTGGTAAGCTTATTAGCTTTCTAGGCTGTATATTGTCATTGCGTAAAAGGAGCGTTTACATGTGTTGATATATTCGTAGAATAGACCCGGTTTCCTATTGAATTAAGACCTACAGAATCACAAATTATCCATACCCCCCAAGATCTCCCTCTATTGACGTGATACGTCGTAATGCTGCAACTCCAGAATGGAGCAGATGGGCCGATTGCGCCCGCAGATGCGCCATGGAATGCTGCAACTGCGGGAAGAATGACCAAGCTACGCTGTGTAGCAAGGCTGGATGTGCCACCAATTGCGCAATGAAATACACCGAATGCGCCATGGGAAGATGCAATTTTTTGCACATGAAATATTTAAATCTAAAAAAACTAACGAAATTCAAAAATTTTTTTTGGTTTACTGAAAAAAATATAAATTATATATAAATAGCACTTATGTCCTTTTTATATCCTTGCAGAGAGGGTATTATAATTTCAGTCAAAAGTTTGCAATGCAGTGAAGGAGACATTTCCGATCCTATTAAGTATTTATATTTTTTATCAGCATCACCACGAGGGTCGATCTAGCCATTTCCGTCTGTTCGTCCTTCCGTTCCTACGCAAACTTGTCTCTTATTTTTTTTCTATTGCATGTATGCGCTATAACTAAAATTAACAAAATAAAAAAAAAATATAATGAACTATTATATTTTTTAATTTTTTTTCTAAATTCGTTTGTGCAGAGTAATGGTTAAATAATTCAGAAATACGCTTTTAATTTGATTTAAATCAGAAAACGATATCATAAACGATATTATAAATCGATATTTTGATGTTGTAAAGAATATTTAATTTTTATAACATCTGGAAGATAATATAAGGTATACCCGGAGCAATATTCAGTAAAAAAAATATTCATGGGGCTATAGAGGTTATCTGGTCTCAGTATGAGCCAATCATTTTATGGTTTTAAATATATTTGACAAATGTATTTTTTATAAAATCAGTGCCTATAATTCCATCATATGGAATAGGAAAATTGATGCTACTATATGAAAAGTATGCGGTTTAGCGAAATAAGTTCTATTGATACTAATCATTTTGATCCATCACCAACACCTGATATTTGGGTAATTGTTAAATGAGTATTTAGTTTCTTTTATTATAACTATAACGTGTATAATTTATTTGTGCGTTCATTTTTAAGTGAAACAAAAAGATTGAAGATTAGGTTGATAGAGTGAACCGTATTCTTTACTGGCTATTTTATCTTAAAAGTCGTTATTGGTTTTTCGACTTGGCTTTTACCTGTCGGACATTACTAATGTTGTGTCAGTTTGTATTTATATTGTTTTGTATTTTTGATGTTATTGTTGTTATTGGTGTTGTTTCATCTATAATTTCCACGACCTCTATAATTGCTGTTGGTCTGACTATTATACTTTCGGTTATAACCGTTATAGCCATTATTTTGGTAGCTTTAAGGAGCTTTCGTAAGTTGTCTGTTTCTGTTGTAAACTTGACGGCTATTTAGCCTTTCTTACTTGTTTTCGCCAGTTTAGCTTTGACTACGTGATGTTTCGCCGACTATAGTGTCTTGCAATTTTTTATGATTGAATTAATTGTTAATTCATTCTGTACCATGTATTGTGTAGATCCTACAATTTTTAATTAAATGACTTCTACAGCCAAATTTTTGAATGTGCCTTTAGTCAAGTAAACCAACTTCAAGGCTGTTATAAAAAGTGTTGACGGTTTATCTGTTGTCTGGCACACTTATATCTAATTATATATATTCTTATTTTTCTGCCTCTGTTACTTTTATAACTGCAGGAATTGTTAGATCATGTAGATCTTTTTCTTTTATTTCAAGTCCTTCGCTCGAATCGGAATATTCGTTTTCCTTAGCTCTATTTCTTGTTCTTTTGTCAAAGGAGTATTTAAAATTGTCGGTATGGATATATTTAAATTATACCTTTCTTTGACAGTTATTAGATTTGTACGTACCTTGATCAATAATTTAGATAATTTTGACCAATTCGTTTTACTTATTACTTGTCTTATTAAAAGAATCTACAAGAATCTTTGCATGTTTATTAATTGTGCCTTAATTGTAAGTGCGCCATGGGAAGATGCAATTTTTCTGCACATGAAATATTTAAATCTTAAAAAACTATCGTAAGTCAAATTTTTTTTTGTTTACTAAAAAAAATATTTATTATATGTCCTTTTTAAACCCTTCTAGAGGGTATTATAATTTCAGTCAAAAGTTTGCAACGCAGTGAATAAGACATTTCCGACCCTATTAAGTATTTATATTCTTTATCAGCATCACTACGAGGGTCAATCTAGACCTGTCCGTCTGTCCATCCGTCCGTTCCTACGCAAATTAGTCTTCTAGTTTGAAATTTTTTCAAAAGTTGTATTTCTATTGCATGTAGTATTTATGTCAATCGGATAAAAATCGAAAGAAAACTATAACTAAAATTAACAACATAATAATAATAAAAAATTAGAATTGAACTGTTTTTTAATTTATTTTCTAAATTCGTTTGGGCATTTTATTAAAATCAGAAAACGATATCATATAGCTGCCATAGGAAAGATCAAATAATATACGCTTATAAATCGATATTTTGATGTTGTAAAGAATATTTATTTTTTATAAGATCTGCAAACTTGTTTCTTTTCTTGTTCAATATATTCTTCAGCAGCACAGTATTAAAATCCATTTCAGTATTCGGATTTCGTTGGCGTTGATCACATCTCATCACTTAACAATCTTTTTCCAATGCGCAAAATATTTACGACTCGCGCACACACCAGTTAAAGTAAATATTGTTCCGGCTATATCCGGAGCACTATTCAGTAAAACAAATATTCCGCTGGTTTACTCAAAGAAACACAAGAAACAAAGCAAACTTCAGCAAGCCGAAGTCTACATACTCTTGCAGCTATTGCAAAAATTAAATATTCTTTAAAAAAACACTTAAATATCAAAATATGCGTATGTCGGATCTTTAGTTTTGTTTTCGTAATCGAGGTGCGGTGACGAAATTTCACAGCCGAGAAAGAGCACGGCCCGCAAAGCCACGCAATTTATTGAGGAAGTCGGGATCGCCTACATTCCAAATTGAAGCATAATGGAAGTGACACGAGCAGTGAAAACAATTTACGAATTCACACGAAGTGAAAACAATTCAGTTACAATACCAAAGCTCAACCCCGACACGCAGGTAGCTTCTTGGTGCTCTACAGTGGACCTGGTAGTGTCAGAAAAACCTATGAATGGAAGCGCACTGATCATAGCACTGAGTTAATCCCTGGAGGGTAGCGACTTTAATTGGTTATCCCAAATTAGTTATTCTGGAATGACCGGGAACCAGTTCAAAGAACTCTTTCTGCAGCAATTCGAAGACAACGAAACTACAGCGGCAACAGTGCTAAACGTTTTTAACTGTCGCCCAAAGGACGGCGAATGTTTATCTCTTTATGGAAGCCGACAAGTAACCACTCTGATGGCCAAGTGGAAATCAATGACAGAACTAATATCCTTGTCTGTTGTTCGAGCGCATACCGCCAAGAAATAGACTCTAGATTGCAACATACAGTTTTTACAACGGACATTAAAACACGAGCAGAGTTGCTGAACGAGTTCGTCAATAATGGAAATTATATCGCTTCGGAGAATCCTGTGTCCAAAAAGCCCCGTTTGGCAACACCACTTAAATGTCACTTCTAAGGGAAAATCGGCCATAAGATCGTCGACTGGCACGAGAGGAAGAGCAGCTCGAAAAACCAACTCGGATCTCATCCAATTTTCAGCCGAACGATCGACGCTAAGAGGGGAACCATTACGTGCTCCGATGTGGGCATCCAGGGCACTTCGCGTCGGCTTGCCTAGGTCGTGTATCATCACAAAATCAAGGCAAATCAGTATAAACGCGTATTACCCGTGTAACGTATCCGGCCGCGAAATTCTAAGTCAGGGTTTTGGCGTATCAATAACGATCGATAAATTTAAACTGTTTAAAATAGTATCTATAAATACCTGTTCTGCTTTGAGTAATAGTTGTAATTTTTCAAATATAAATAGGTTTGGATTGTGTAAATAAGTCAAGCTTGTTGTGTGTTTTAAATAAATTCTTGGACGAATTTATACAGTGATTCCTTAAAAGTAGAGTGGCAATCACAGAGTTTCATATTCGATTAATTAATCCAATAATCACAGACTTAGTATCGAGGAATAAGAAAACTGAGAAAAAGAATTAATGAATTACAACAAGCTAATATCATCCGTCCTAGCTCTTCTCCATTTGCTAGTCCAATACTTCTGGTAAAAAGGAAAGACGGATCTGACCGACTATGTGTAGATTACCGCGAGTTAAATTCGGTGGCAGAAAAATATCCCTTGCCTCTTATTAACGATCAGATTGCTTGATTAGGTGGGGTAAAGTATTTCACGTGTTGGGATATGGCAAGCGGTTATCACCAGATTCCGATTCATACAAACTCAGTTAAGCGTACAGCATTCGTTACATCAGAGGGTCAATAACAATACCTTTCGGACTTAAGAATGCGGCACCTGTGTTTCAAAGGCCCGTAATTAAGGCGTTAGGTGAGCTGGCATATTCATATGTCATAGCTTATATTGACGATATCTTAATAACCTCTAGTACACAAGAAAAAGCATTTAAGAGATTAAGAACTGTTCTGAGCCTATTATCTCATGCTGGTTTTTCATTTAATATCAAGAAATGTTCCTTTTTAAAAAACAAGCTTGGATTATTTAGGTTTTCAAATAAAGGTTGGCAAAGTTAGACCAAATCCGCAGGCTTTCTACCGAGTCTGGCTCGATGGCCTTATGCATAAAATCAGAACGTTACTACCGGAAAACACTCAGAGGATACTTGAATCGTACCTTTACAACAGAGCCTTCGCCGTGAGATCCAACACTACAATATCCGACGATTACACGATAGAGGCTGGAGTTCCTCAAGGTAGCGCCCTTGGTCCAACTCTATTTCTCCTTTACACCGCAGATATTCGCAGACGACACCGCGATCTTAAGTCGGTCCCAATGCCCAATTCAGGCAACAGCACAACTGGCTGATCATCTCGTGGTAGTGGAGAGGTGGTTATCAGACTGGCGTATACAAATAAATGCGCAAAAGTATAAACACATAACATTTACTCTTAACAGACAAACGTGTCCCTCGTAACTCTGAATAACACGCCACTTCCACAAGCTGACGATGGCGTTCACCTTGACAGAAGACTTACATGGCGGAGACATATCGAAGCTAAGAAAATTCATCTAAAACTAAAATCCAATAACCCCTCTGCCTGGACTTCAAGGTTCTGCTCTACAATTCAACGCTTAAGCCAGTCTGGACCTACGGCTCCCAATTGTGGGGAAAAGCGAGCAGCAGTAACATCGACATTATCCAGCGAGCACAATCAAAAATCCTGAGAACTATCACTGGGGCACCTTGGTATGTTCTACCCGTAAAATAAACAAAAGGCGTCCTACCACACCAAGCTAATTTCTCATCCAAACCAGCTCGCCAGGGGCCTAGCCAGGGTTTCCAACCGGACCCGATTGCAACGAAATGACCTTCCAGCTCAGCAATAGTTATTAGAGCCCTTACATCCCGCTTTTTTATTTAAGATTTTATATACTTATTGTTAGTCTCAATTCAGAGAAGATTCAATAAATAAAATGCATATTTAAAAAAAAAAAAAAAAAAAAATGTAACGCTATGATTACGATTTCCACGGCCGGCATTTTGTTGCGTTTACGGATTGGAATTCTCTGCAAGCTACGCGAAATAATATAATAAGCCTTACTTCAAGAGTACAACGCTGGTGAGGCCTATATGCAGATGTTCGATTTTGATATAAAATATGCACCTGGTGCAAAAATGACCCGTTGCCACCGAAGGTAACTACAAAATTGTATCCCAGTCATAAAAACAAATCTGTTTCGTTGTCCGAAATATCGGACAATTGGTTGCTTGCTGAGCAGCAAAGAGATGATGAAACTTTATTCCGTTATAAAATTCTTGTCCGCAAAATTCAAGGAAATGGTAGCCTTCCAGTGCCCAGATCCTTTAGCTGGTCGGTAGTAAACCACGTCCATGAGGCAATAGTTCATCTTGGGTGATAAAAGACATCAGACAAGATGTATGAGTTCTACTGGATAATCACCTGTAAATTGACAAAACCACACTCACGTAAATTACCTAAACTACACCCTATACCAAAAGTAGATTTAACAGGAAAATTAAGTGGCAAAAGGGATCCAAAGGAGTATATTATAGTCCAGATTGACGCCTTTACTAAATATTACCAGTGGAAGATGTGACGAAGCAGTGAAATCGTTAATATTTATGTTTGGCCAGCAAGAATCATTGCAGATCAGGGAAGGAATTTTACCGAAACAGTCTTTGGACTCTTATGTAACATGCAAAAAACACATTTACATTTCATTCCGACGAAAGCCAGCCGTGCAAACGGGCCAGTAGAACGAGTAAAATATGCTGACTGCCGTAGAAAGTAGTCAGCGTACAGGAACCATGAAAATATTATTTTTATACTCTTTCAGAGGGTGTTATAATTTAAGTCAGAAGTTTCCAACGTAGTAAAGGAGGCATTTTCGACCCACTTTATAGGGAACATAATCTTGATCAGCATCACTGGGAGAGTCGATCTAGCCATGTCCGTCGGTCCGTCCGTCCGTCCGTTTCTACGCAAACTAGTCTCTCATTTTTAAAGCTTTCTGCATGAAACTTTCCCAATAGTTGTCTTTCTATTGCAGGTAGTACATAAGTTGGAACGAGCCGGATCGAACGACTATAGCATATAGCTCCCATAGGGACAATCGAAAAAAACAAATAAAAAAACATACATATGCCAGCCGTGCCAACGTCCAAGTAGAACGGGTATTGAGCATCCTGAAAGGTATGCTGACAGCCGTAGAAAGTAGTCAGCGTACATGGCAGGACGCTTTAAGCGAGATCCGATTGGCCATAAACTGTACTGTAAATCTAATTACGAAAGCAAGCCCTCTAGAACTATTTATTGAAAAAGAAGCGAGACCTTTTAAAATGTTGCCCCTCTGCGAAGAAACTAATAAGGTAGATTTAAGCCAAAGAAAATATGAAAAGAAAAGATTTGATAGAAACAAATGTAAAGTTAAAAATTTAAAATTGGTGATTATGTTTTGCTTAAAAATGCTAAAGAATATATGGAAAATATAGCTAAATATGAAAAGAAAAGATTTGATAGAAACAAATGTAAAGTTAAAAGTTTTAAAACTAGTGATTACGTTTTGCTTAAAAACGAAGAGAGGCAGACCAAATTAGATAATAATACTTAGTGCCAGAGTTACTTGAAGGGGACCGCTATATTTTAAAATCACTGACTAATAAACGAACGTAGAATACGCGCACGGGTCTTTAAGAAAAATGCCCTTTCGTCGTCGCATTGTGGCACAAGTTTTACAAAAATTATCTCAAATAAATTAAATAAATAAATTTGTTTTACACAAACTATCGCAAATAAATTATCTCAAATCCTAATGCTGTCACAAGTTTTGCGTTTGTTAATACAAAAAATATTAAATTTTCATTATTTAAACACTGCAACAATGTGTTACAGTGTGTACACTGTAACGACCTGATTTCTTATGTATTCTCGCTCACTACGTTAAGGGGCGGCTAGCTCAGAAAGGTTATGGGTTCGTTCCACCAAATTTATATTGGGTGATTGCCTTTGACCAAAGAATAACGCCAGAGTTCTGTTAGGCTCGTAACTGTCTTTATTCGTCTCCTTATACAAGCCTCGCGGCTCTTCAGCTGCTGCTGCTCCTCGTCGTCGTCCTCTGCGGCGTCGCTCCTCGTCGTCGACTGCTTGCTGGTATCTGACTCGTGACGGCTCCTTCGAGACTCTGGATGTTATGCGAACCTCACTGTCGGGACCGACAAGGTGTTTCGCCTAGCAGGTAGAACGAGGTTCTGCCTTTTCGCCTAGCCACTTTTATCGCAGGCTCCCTAAGTTGGTCCGGATTGTGTCGGCGAGGTGTATCGCCTAGCAGGTTGAACTAGGTTCGACCTCTTCGCCCAGCCACCTTTATCGCAGACTCCACGCAAGGACTCCCTGAGCTCGATTTAACCACGACCTAGCCTTGTAGACTCTCAGTCGTTCGGCGTCTCGATTTTGCGATCTTGATCCTGGTACTCGGCACTTGATTAACTTGCTACTGGTCTCGCGTACACGCACTCGCTTTGATTCTCGCACTATTTCTTCCCCGTGTGCTGCGCTTGCCCCGCTTTTTATAGCCTGTGATGGTCCCGTTATTTTCCTTTTCCAGCTCGCGTGATCGGGTCCAAGGTCCACTGCCGCACCGTTAGTTCACAATGCGTCCTCTTTGTGCGGGTCCGAAGTCCGCCAATTTACCGTTCGACCCTGTTGCCCTTGGTACCGTTAATCCACGGTGTCTTCGCTTTGCCCGGGTCCAAGGTCCGTTGTTTACCGTTTGACCTTGTTGCACTTGACTCCTCCGGCATTCTCGCCTTAAGACTCCTCACAACACTTTAAGTTCTCCTGGAACAGTGGGTATACAAAATGTGTGCATACTACATCTCCCTCCTTTTGAAAAATAGCGTAATAAAATTAAGTTATTTTTTAGTCATTAAGTTAAATTGCCTAAAATATAACATTATGGAAAATTTAAAAAGGTTTTTTATTAATTTTTTTTTGATAAAATGGAATCTGAAACAATTGGTATTGTTTCGTTTTTTTATATTAGTATAAAAATACATATTACTGAAAGAATTGGTATTTGTTTTATTTTTCATATTAGTATACATTATTAGAACTTATTTGGTTGATCAGATTAGTTGAAAACAATGAATAAAATTCCTTAACCTATCCTTATGAACTGTTTGTTTTTATTTTTACTATTTGAAATTACTATGCTATATTTAAAGACCAGCCAAAATCTAAACAATTCTTTTTGTATACCGGTTCATCAACTTTCATTCTTATTTTTTGATTGTAAAAATTATTAGTTGAAATCGATTCGGATTCCTTAAGTATTTCTTTCAACTGAGGTGGACAGTTTTTGTTCAGTTTGTCTAGGATTTCTTCTTAGATTTAATTATATCAACTTTGATTGTATTTAGTTGAATGATTGCAGTTTTATTTCTTGAATTCAAAATTCGGACAAACGTGTTTTTAGAATCCGCAATGGATTTTCCAATGAATACTCCATTTTAGATTTCTTGGTTTGGTATTAATATTTACCTGGTTGCTAAATTTATAGCAATTTTTCGTACGACTTCTGATCTTGCTGGTAAAATTTTTTATTGGAATATTCATGGGGCTGTAGAGGTTATCTGGGCTCAGAATCGGAATCCTCATTTTCCGATAGATCTATTTCTTGATCTTTAGTCAAAGGAGTATTTAAAATTGTCGGTATGGATATATTTAAATTATACCTTTCTTTGACAGTTATTAGATTTGTACGTAACTTGATCAATAATTTAGATAATTTTGACCAATTCATTTTACTTAATACTTGCCCTATTGAAAGAATCTACAAGACTCTTTGCATGTTTATTAATTGTGCCTTAATTGTAAGTGCGCCATGGGAAGATGCAATTTTTCTGCAAATGAAATATTTAAGTCTAAAAAAACCATCGTAAGTCAAATATTTTTTTTTGTTTAATTAAAAAAAATATATATTATATATAGATAGCATTTATGTCTTGTTTAAACTCTTCCAGAGGGTATTATAATTTCAGTCAAAAGTTTGCAACGCAGTGAATAAGACGTTTCCGACCCTATTTAGTATTTATATTCTTTATCAGCATGTCCATCCGTCCGTTCCTAGTTTGAAATTTTTTCAAAAATTGTATTTCTATTGCATGTAGTACTTATGTCAATCGGAAAAAAAATCAAAATAAAACTATAACTAAAAATAACAACATAATAAAAAAAAACAAAATTGAACTGTTATATTTTTTTAATTTTTTTACTAAATTCGTTTTGGCATTTTATTAAAATCAGAAAACGATATCATATAGCTGCCATAGGAACGATCGAATAATATACGCTTATAAATCGATATTTTAATGTTGTAAAGAATATTTATTTTTTATAATATCTGCAAACTTGTTTATTTTTTTTTGTTCAATATATTCTTCAGCAGCACAGTATTAAAATCCATTTCAGTATTCGGATTTCGTTGGCGTTGATCACATTTCATCACTTAACAATCTTTTTCCAATGCGCAAAATATTTACGACTCGCGCACACACCAGTTAAAGTAAATATTGTTACGGCTATATCCGGAGCACTATTCAGTAAAACAAATATTCCGCTGGTTTACTCAGGGTTTATTTCCCCAGCCAATTGAAATAACTTACCAAAGAAACACAAGAAACAAAGCAAACTTCAGCAAGCCGAAGCCTACATACTCTTGCAGCTATTGCAAAAATTAAATATTCTTTAAAAAAACACTTAAATATCAAAATATGCGTATGTCGGATCTTTAGTTTTGTTTTCGTAAATGACGAAATTTCACAGCCGAGAAAGAGCACGGCCCGCAAAGCCAGGCAATTCATTGTGCAAGTCGGTTTTCCGACATCAGAATTGGGATCGCCTACACCCCAAATTGAGTTCAATGTCGTGTAATGTTGTTTGTTGTTGTTGTTTTCGTAAATGACGAAATTTCACAGCCGAGAAAGAGCACGGCCCGCAAAGCCGCGCAATTCATTGTGGAAGTCGGTTTTCCGACATCAGAAGTGGGATCGCCTACACCCCAAATTGAGTTCAATGTCGTGTAATGCAACACCGAAGCATAATGGAAGTGACACGAGCAGTGAAAAGTCCAGAACCACGAAGTGACAACAATTCAGTTACAATACCAAAGCTCAACCCCGATACTCAGATAGCTTCTTGGTGCTCTACAGTGGACCTGATAGTGTCAGAAAAACCTATGAATGGAAGCGCACTGATCATAGCACTGAGTAAATCCCTGGAGGGTAGCGCCTTTAATTGGGTTTCCCAAATTAGTTATTCTGGAATGACCGGGAACCAGTTCAAAGAACTCTTTCTGCAGCAATTCGAAGACAACGAAACTACAGCGGCAACAGTGCTAATCGTTTTTAACTGTCGCCCAAAGGACGGCGAATGTTTATCCCTTTATGGAAGCCGACAAGTAACCACTCTGATGGCCAAGTGGAAATAAATGACAGAACTAATAGCCTTGTCGGTTGTTCGAGCGCATACCGCCAAGAAATAGACTCTAGATTGCAACATACAGTTTTTACAACGGATATTAAAACACGAGCAGAGTTGCTGAACAAGTTCGTCAATAATGGAAAATATATCATTTCGGAGAATCCTGTGTCCAAATAGCCGCGTTTGGCAACACCACTTAAATGTCACTTCTAAGGGAAAATCGGCCATAAGATCGTCGACTGGCACGAGAGGAAGAGCAGCTCGAATAACCAACTCGGATCTCATCCAATTTCCAGCCGACCGATCGACGCTAAGAGGGGAACCATTACGTGCTCCGGTGGGGGAATCCAGGGCACTTCGCGTCGGCTTGCCCAGGTCGTGTATCATCACAAAATCAAGGAAAATCAGTAGAAACGCGTCAAACACATCGCCCTGTGAGTCGTATCCATTTTGCTTTGATTCTGGAGCAGAGTGCTCCCTCGTAAAGAATCGGTATCCCAACAGCTGTCCCGCACACGAACCAATAGTGTTGTTAGCTTAAGAGGTATAGGAAATAATACGGTAACTAGTACGTTACAAATATTATCCAATGTCATGACTAGCGAGTACACGCTTGAAGTTATTCTGTATGTTGTCCAAGATAGTTATTAATTATGGTTTTATAAATGGCCCGCGAAATTCTAAGTCAGGGTTTTGGCGTATCAATAACGATCGACAAGTTTAAACTGTTTAAAATTGTATCTATAAATACCTGTTCTGCTTTGAGTAATAGTTGTAATTTTTCAAATATCAATATGTTTGGATTGTGTAAATAAGTCAAGCTTGTTGTGTGTTTTAAACGAATTCTTGGACGAATTAATAGATGGATTCCCTAAAAGTCGAGTGACAACCACAGAGTTTCATATTCGATTAATTAATCCAAATAAGACGGTCCCAGGGCGTCCTCACAGACTTAGTATCGAGGAATAAGAAAACTGAGAAAAAGAATTAATGAATTACAACAAGCTAATATCATCCGTCCTAGCTCTTCTCCATTTGCTAGTCCAATGCTTCTGGTAAAAAGGAAAGACGGATCTGACCGACTATGTGTAGATTACCGCGAGTTAAATTCGGTGGCAGAAAAGTATCCCTTGCCTCTTATTAACGATCAGATTGCTTGATTAGGTGGGGTAAAGTATTTCACGTGTTGGGATATGGCAAGCGGCTATCACCAGATTCCGATTCATACAAACTCAGTTAAGCGTACAGCATTCGTTACACCAGAGGGTCAATAACAATGCCTTTCGGACTTAAGAATGCGGCACCTGTGTTTCAAAGGCCCGTATTTAAGGCGTTAGGTGAGCTGGCATATTCATATGTCATAGCTTATATTGACGATATCTTAATAACCTCTAGTACACAAGAAAAATCATTTAAGAGGTTAAGAACTGTTCTAAGCCTGTTATCTCATGCTGGTTTTTCATTTAATATCGCGAAATGTTCCTTTTAAAAACAAGCGTGTATTATTTAGTTTTTCAAATAAAGGATGGCGAAGTTAGACCAAATCCACGAAAGGTACCAGCAGTCAGTTACACAAGTAAGCCAGTTTATCGGTTTAACGTTAAGAATTGGGTAAAAAATTATCGGAGTTTTAACAGATCGTTACCACGTTACCACTCATTCTTTAACGCTATCATTATCGCTATGAAACATTTTTGACACGATTTCCACGGCCGGCATTTTGTTGCATTTACGGATTGTAATTCTCTGCAAACATAAAAACAAATCTGTTTCGTTGGCCGAAATATCGGACAATTGGTTGCTTGCTGAGCAGCAAAGAGATGAAGAAATTTTATTCCGTTCTAAAATTCCTGCCCGCAAAATTCAAGGAAATGATAGCCTTCCAGTGAGATCATTTAGCTGGTAGGTAGTAAACGACGTCCATGAGGCAATAGTTCAGATTGAACTACACCCTATACCAAAAGTAGATTTAACAGGAAAATTAAGTGGCAAAAGGGATCAATAGGAGTATATTAGAGTCCAGATTGACGCCTTTACTAAATATTACCAGTGGAAGTTGTGTCGAAGCAGGGAAATCGTTAATATTTATGTTTGGCCAGCAAGAATCATTGCAGATCAGGGAAGGAATTTTACCGAAACCGTCTTTGGAGTCTTATGTAACATGCAAAAAATACATTTACATTTGATTCCGACGAGAGCCAGCCGTGCAAACGGCCAAGTAGAACGAGTATTGAGCACCCTGTAAGGTATGCCGTAGAATTTTCAGAGGGTTAAGTCAAAAGTTTGCAACGCAGTGAAGGAGGCATTTCCGATTCTTTTTATAGGGTACATATTCTTGATCAGCATTACTGGGAGAGTCGATCTATCCATGTCCGTCGGTCCGTCTGTCCGTCCGTTTCTACGCAAACTAGTCTCTAATTTTTAAAGCTTTCTGCATGAAACTTTCCCAAGAGTTGTCTTTCTATTGCAGGTAGTACTTAAGTCGTAACGAGCCGGATCGGACGACTATAGCATATAGCTCCCTAAGGAACAATCGGAAAAACAAATAAAAAACATACATATGCCAGCCGTGCAAACGGCCAAGTAGAACGGTTATTAAGCATCCTGAAAGGTATGCTGACAGCCGTAGAAAGTAGTCAGCGTACCTGGCAGGACGCTTTAGGCGAGATACGATTGGCCATAAACTGTACTGTAAATCTAATTACGAAAGCAAGCCCTCTAGAACTATTAATTGAAAAGGAAGCGAGACCTTTTAAAATGTTGCCCCTCTGCGAAGAAACAAATAAGGTAGATTTAAGCGCTGTAAAATGCCAAAGAAAATATGGAAAATAAAGCTAAATATGAAAAGAAAAGATTTGATAGAAACAAATGTAAAGTTAAAAAATTTAAAATTGGTGATTATGTTTTGTTTAAAAATGCCAAAGAATATATGGAAAATCTTGCTAAATATAAAAAGAAAAGTTTTGATAGAATCAAATGTAAAGTTAAAAGTTTTAAAACTGGTGATTACGTTTTGCTTAAAAACAAAGAGAGGCAGACCAAATTAGATAATAATACTTAGTGCCAGAGTTGCTTGAAGGTGACCGCTATATTTTAAAATCACTGACTAATAAACGAACGTAGAATACGCGCACGGGTCTTTAAGAAAAATGCGCTTTCGTCGTCGCATTTTGGTACAAGTTTTACACAAATTATGTCAAATAAATTAAATAAATAAATAAGTAAATTTGTTTTACACAAATTATCGCAAATAAATTATCTCAAATCCTAATGCTGTCACAAATTTTGCGTTTGCTAATACAAAAAATATAAAATTTTCATTATTTAAACACTGCAACAATGTGTTTCAGTGTGTACAATGTAACGACCTGATTTCTTATGTATTCTCGCTCACTACGTTAACGGGCGGCTAGCTCAGAAAGGTTATGGGTTCGTTCCACCAAATTTATATTGGGTGATTGCCTTTGACCAAAGAATAACGCCAGAGTTCTGTTAGGCTCGTAACTGTCTTTATTCGTCTCCTTATACAAGCCTCGCGGCTCTTCAGCTGCTGCTGCTCCTCGTCGTCGTCCTCTGCGGCGTCGCTCCTCGTCGTCGACTGCTTGCTGGTATCTGACTCGTGACGGCTCCTTCGAGACTCTGGATGTTATGCGAACCTCACTGTCGGGACCGACAAGGTGTTTCGCCTAGCAGGTAGAACGAGGTTCTGCCTTTTCGCCTAGCCACTTTTATCGCAGGCTCCCTAAGTTGGTCCGGATTGTGTCGGCGAGGTGTATCGCCTAGCAGGTTGAACTAGGTTCGACCTCTTCGCCCAGCCACCTTTATCGCAGACTCCACGCAAGGACTCCCTGAGCTCGATTTAACCACGACCTAGCCTTGTAGACTCTCAGTCGTTCGGCGTCTCGATTTTGCGATCTTGATCCTGGTACTCGGCACTTGATTAACTTGCTACTGGTCTCGCGTACACGCACTCGCTTTGATTCTCGCACTATTTCTTCCCCGTGTGCTGCGCTTGCCCCGCTTTTTATAGCCTGTGATGGTCCCGTTATTTTCCTTTTCCAGCTCGCGTGATCGGGTCCAAGGTCCACTGCCGCACCGTTAGTTCACAATGCGTCCTCTTTGTGCGGGTCCGAAGTCCGCCAATTTACCGTTCGACCCTGTTGCCCTTGGTACCGTTAATCCACGGTGTCTTCGCTTTGCCCGGGTCCAAGGTCCGTTGTTTACCGTTTGACCTTGTTGCACTTGACTCCTCCGGCATTCTCGCCTTAAGACTCCTCACAACACTTTAAGTTCTCCTGGAACAGTGGGTATACAAAATGTGTGCATACTACATCTCCCTCCTTTTGAAAAATAGCGTAATAAAATTAAGTTATTTTTTAGTCATTAAGTTAAATTGCCTAAAATATAACATTATGGAAAATTTAAAAAGGTTTTTTATTAATTTTTTTTTGATAAAATGGAATCTGAAACAATTGGTATTTGTTTCGTTTTTTTATATTAGTATAAAAATACATATTACTGAAAGAATTGGTATTTGTTTTATTTTTCATATTAGTATACATTATTAGAACTTATTTGGTTGATCAGATTAGTTGAAAACAATGAATAAAAATTCCTTAACCTATCCTTATGAACTGTTTGTTTTTATTTTTACTATTTGAAATTACTATGCTATATTTAAAGACCAGCCAAAATCTAAACAATTCTTTTTGTATACCGGTTCATCAACTTTCATTCTTATTTTTTGATTGTAAAAATTATTAGTTGAAATCGATTCGGATTCCTTAAGTATTTCTTTCAACTGAGGTGGACAGTTTTTGTTCAGTTTGTCTAGGATTTCTTCTTAGATTTAATTATATCAACTTTGATTGTATTTAGTTGAATGATTGCAGTTTTATTTCTTGAATTCAAAATTCGGACAAACGTGTTTTTAGAATCCGCAATGGATTTTCCAATGAATACTCCATTTTAGATTTCTTGGTTTGGTATTAATATTTACCTGGTTGCTAAATTTATAGCAATTTTTCGTACGACTTCTGATCTTGCTGGTAAAATTTTTTATTGGAATATTCATGGGGCTGTAGAGGTTATCTGGGCTCAGAATCGGAATCCTCATTTTCCGATAGATCTATTTCTTGATCTTTAGTCAAAGGAGTATTTAAAATTGTCGGTATGGATATATTTAAATTATACCTTTCTTTGACAGTTATTAGATTTGTACGTAACTTGATCAATAATTTAGATAATTTTGACCAATTCATTTTACTTAATACTTGCCCTATTGAAAGAATCTACAAGACTCTTTGCATGTTTATTAATTGTGCCTTAATTGTAAGTGCGCCATGGGAAGATGCAATTTTTCTGCAAATGAAATATTTAAGTCTAAAAAAACCATCGTAAGTCAAATATTTTTTTTGTTTAATTAAAAAAAATATATATTATATATAGATAGCATTTATGTCTTGTTTAAACTCTTCCAGAGGGTATTATAATTTCAGTCAAAAGTTTGCAACGCAGTGAATAAGACGTTTCCGACCCTATTTAGTATTTATATTCTTTATCAGCATGTCCATCCGTCCGTTCCTAGTTTGAAATTTTTTCAAAAATTGTATTTCTATTGCATGTAGTACTTATGTCAATCGGAAAAAAATCAAAATAAAACTATAACTAAAATAACAACATAATAAAAAAAAACAAAATTGAACTGTTATATTTTTTTAATTTTTTTACTAAATTCGTTTTGGCATTTTATTAAAATCAGAAAACGATATCATATAGCTGCCATAGGAACGATCGAATAATATACGCTTATAAATCGATATTTTAATGTTGTAAAGAATATTTATTTTTTATAATATCTGCAAACTTGTTTCTTTTCTTGTTCAATATATTCTTCAGCAGCACAGTATTAAAATCCATTTCAGTATTCGGATTTCTTTGGCGTTGATCACATCTCATCACTTAACAATCTTTTTCCAATGCGCAAAATATTTACGACTCGCGCACACACCAGTTAAAGTAAATATTGTTACGGCTATATCCGGAGCACTATTCAGTAAAACAAATATTCATGGGGCTATAGAGGTTATCTGGTCTCAGTATGAGCCAATCATTTTATGGTTTTAAATATATTTGACAAATGTATTTTTTATAAAATCAGTGCCTATAATTCCATCATATGGAATAGGAAAATTGATGCTACTATATGAAAAGTATGCGGTTTAGCGAAATAAGTTCTATTGATACTAATCATTTTGATCCATCACCAACACCTGATATTTGGGTAATTGTTAAATGAGTATTTAGTTTCTTTTATTATAACTATAACGTGTATAATTTATTTGTGCGTTCATTTTTAAGTGAAACAAAAAGATTGAAGATTAGGTTGATAGAGTGAACCGTATTCTTTACTGGCTATTTTATCTTAAAAGTCGTTATTGGTTTTTCGACTTGGCTTTTACCTGTCGGACATTACTAATGTTGTGTCAGTTTGTATTTATATTGTTTTGTATTTTTGATGTTATTGTTGTTATTGGTGTTGTTTCATCTATAATTTCCACGACCTCTATAATTGCTGTTGGTCTGACTATTATACTTTCGGTTATAACCGTTATAGCCATTATTTTGGTAGCTTTAAGGAGCTTTCGTAAGTTGTCTGTTTCTGTTGTAAACTTGACGGCTATTTAGCCTTTCTTACTTGTTTTCGCCAGTTTAGCTTTGACTACGTGATGTTTCGCCGACTATAGTGTCTTGCAATTTTTTATGATTGAATTAATTGTTAATTCATTCTGTACCATGTATTGTGTAGATCCTACAATTTTTAATTAAATGACTTCTACAGCCAAATTTTTGAATGTGCCTTTAGTCAAGTAAACCAACTTCAAGGCTGTTATAAAAAGTGTTGACGGTTATCTGTTGTCTGGCACACTTATATCTAATTATATATATTCTTATTTTTCTGCCTCTGTTACTTTTATAACTGCAGGAATTGTTAGATCATGTAGATCTTTTTCTTTTATTTCAAGTCCTTCGCTCGAATCGGAATATTCGTTTTCCTTAGCTCTATTTCTTGTTCTTTTGTCAAAGGAGTATTTAAAATTGTCGGTATGGATATATTTAAATTATACCTTTCTTTGACAGTTATTAGATTTGTACGTACCTTGATCAATAATTTAGATAATTTTGACCAATTCGTTTTACTTATTACTTGTCTTATTAAAAGAATCTACAAGAATCTTTGCATGTTTATTAATTGTGCCTTAATTGTAAGTGCGCCATGGGAAGATGCAATTTTTCTGCACATGAAATATTTAAATCTTAAAAAACTATCGTAAGTCAAATTTTTTTTTTGTTTACTAAAAAAAATATTTATTATATGTCCTTTTTAAACCCTTCTAGAGGGTATTATAATTTCAGTCAAAAGTTTGCAACGCAGTGAATAAGACATTTCCGACCCTATTAAGTATTTATATTCTTTATCAGCATCACTACGAGGGTCAATCTAGACCTGTCCGTCTGTCCATCCGTCCGTTCCTACGCAAATTAGTCTTCTAGTTTGAAATTTTTCAAAAGTTGTATTTCTATTGCATGTAGTATTTATGTCAATCGGATAAAAATCGAAAGAAAACTATAACTAAAATTAACAACATAATAATAATAAAAAATTAGAATTGAACTGTTTTTTAATTTATTTTCTAAATTCGTTTGGGCATTTTATTAAAATCAGAAAACGATATCATATAGCTGCCATAGGAAAGATCAAATAATATACGCTTATAAATCGATATTTTGATGTTGTAAAGAATATTTATTTTTTATAAGATCTGCAAACTTGTTTCTTTTCTTGTTCAATATATTCTTCAGCAGCACAGTATTAAAATCCATTTCAGTATTCGGATTTCGTTGGCGTTGATCACATCTCATCACTTAACAATCTTTTTCCAATGCGCAAAATATTTACGACTCGCGCACACACCAGTTAAAGTAAATATTGTTCCGGCTATATCCGGAGCACTATTCAGTAAAACAAATATTCCGCTGGTTTACTCAAAGAAACACAAGAAACAAAGCAAACTTCAGCAAGCCGAAGTCTACATACTCTTGCAGCTATTGCAAAAATTAAATATTCTTTAAAAAAAACACTTAAATATCAAAATATGCGTATGTCGGATCTTTAGTTTTGTTTTCGTAATCGAGGTGCGGTGACGAAATTTCACAGCCGAGAAAGAGCACGGCCCGCAAAGCCACGCAATTTATTGAGGAAGTCGGGATCGCCTACATTCCAAATTGAAGCATAATGGAAGTGACACGAGCAGTGAAAACAATTTACGAATTCACACGAAGTGAAAACAATTCAGTTACAATACCAAAGCTCAACCCCGACACGCAGGTAGCTTCTTGGTGCTCTACAGTGGACCTGGTAGTGTCAGAAAAACCTATGAATGGAAGCGCACTGATCATAGCACTGAGTTAATCCCTGGAGGGTAGCGACTTTAATTGGTTATCCCAAATTAGTTATTCTGGAATGACCGGGAACCAGTTCAAAGAACTCTTTCTGCAGCAATTCGAAGACAACGAAACTACAGCGGCAACAGTGCTAAACGTTTTTAACTGTCGCCCAAAGGACGGCGAATGTTTATCTCTTTATGGAAGCCGACAAGTAACCACTCTGATGGCCAAGTGGAAATCAATGACAGAACTAATATCCTTGTCTGTTGTTCGAGCGCATACCGCCAAGAAATAGACTCTAGATTGCAACATACAGTTTTTACAACGGACATTAAAACACGAGCAGAGTTGCTGAACGAGTTCGTCAATAATGGAAATTATATCGCTTCGGAGAATCCTGTGTCCAAAAAGCCCCGTTTGGCAACACCACTTAAATGTCACTTCTAAGGGAAAATCGGCCATAAGATCGTCGACTGGCACGAGAGGAAGAGCAGCTCGAAAAACCAACTCGGATCTCATCCAATTTTCAGCCGAACGATCGACGCTAAGAGGGGAACCATTACGTGCTCCGATGTGGGCATCCAGGGCACTTCGCGTCGGCTTGCCTAGGTCGTGTATCATCACAAAATCAAGGCAAATCAGTATAAACGCGTATTACCCGTGTAACGTATCCGGCCGCGAAATTCTAAGTCAGGGTTTTGGCGTATCAATAACGATCGATAAATTTAAACTGTTTAAAATAGTATCTATAAATACCTGTTCTGCTTTGAGTAATAGTTGTAATTTTTCAAATATAAATAGGTTTGGATTGTGTAAATAAGTCAAGCTTGTTGTGTGTTTAAATAAATTCTTGGACGAATTTATACAGTGATTCCTTAAAAGTAGAGTGGCAATCACAGAGTTTCATATTCGATTAATTAATCCAATAATCACAGACTTAGTATCGAGGAATAAGAAAACTGAGAAAAAGAATTAATGAATTACAACAAGCTAATATCATCCGTCCTAGCTCTTCTCCATTTGCTAGTCCAATACTTCTGGTAAAAAGGAAAGACGGATCTGACCGACTATGTGTAGATTACCGCGAGTTAAATTCGGTGGCAGAAAAATATCCCTTGCCTCTTATTAACGATCAGATTGCTTGATTAGGTGGGGTAAAGTATTTCACGTGTTGGGATATGGCAAGCGGTTATCACCAGATTCCGATTCATACAAACTCAGTTAAGCGTACAGCATTCGTTACATCAGAGGGTCAATAACAATACCTTTCGGACTTAAGAATGCGGCACCTGTGTTTCAAAGGCCCGTAATTAAGGCGTTAGGTGAGCTGGCATATTCATATGTCATAGCTTATATTGACGATATCTTAATAACCTCTAGTACACAAGAAAAAGCATTTAAGAGATTAAGAACTGTTCTGAGCCTATTATCTCATGCTGGTTTTTCATTTAATATCAAGAAATGTTCCTTTTTAAAAAACAAGCTTGGATTATTTAGGTTTTCAAATAAAGGTTGGCAAAGTTAGACCAAATCCGCAGGCTTTCTACCGAGTCTGGCTCGATGGCCTTATGCATAAAATCAGAACGTTACTACCGGAAAACACTCAGAGGATACTTGAATCGTACCTTTACAACAGAGCCTTCGCCGTGAGATCCAACACTACAATATCCGACGATTACACGATAGAGGCTGGAGTTCCTCAAGGTAGCGCCCTTGGTCCAACTCTATTTCTCCTTTACACCGCAGATATTCGCAGACGACACCGCGATCTTAAGTCGGTCCCAATGCCCAATTCAGGCAACAGCACAACTGGCTGATCATCTCGTGGTAGTGGAGAGGTGGTTATCAGACTGGCGTATACAAATAAATGCGCAAAAGTATAAACACATAACATTTACTCTTAACAGACAAACGTGTCCCTCGTAACTCTGAATAACACGCCACTTCCACAAGCTGACGATGGCGTTCACCTTGACAGAAGACTTACATGGCGGAGACATATCGAAGCTAAGAAAATTCATCTAAAACTAAAATCCAATAACCCCTCTGCCTGGACTTCAAGGTTCTGCTCTACAATTCAACGCTTAAGCCAGTCTGGACCTACGGCTCCCAATTGTGGGGAAAAGCGAGCAGCAGTAACATCGACATTATCCAGCGAGCACAATCAAAAATCCTGAGAACTATCACTGGGGCACCTTGGTATGTTCTACCCGTAAAATAAACAAAAGGCGTCCTACCACACCAAGCTAATTTCTCATCCAAACCAGCTCGCCAGGGGCCTAGCCAGGGTTTCCAACCGGACCCGATTGCAACGAAATGACCTTCCAGCTCAGCAATAGTTATTAGAGCCCTTACATCCCGCTTTTTTATTTAAGATTTTATATACTTATTGTTAGTCTCAATTCAGAGAAGATTCAATAAATAAAATGCATATTTAAAAAAAAAAAAAAAAAAAAAATGTAACGCTATGATTACGATTTCCACGGCCGGCATTTTGTTGCGTTTACGGATTGGAATTCTCTGCAAGCTACGCGAAATAATATAATAAGCCTTACTTCAAGAGTACAACGCTGGTGAGGCCTATATGCAGATGTTCGATTTTGATATAAAATATGCACCTGGTGCAAAAATGACCCGTTGCCACCGAAGGTAACTACAAAATTGTATCCCAGTCATAAAAACAAATCTGTTTCGTTGTCCGAAATATCGGACAATTGGTTGCTTGCTGAGCAGCAAAGAGATGATGAAACTTTATTCCGTTATAAAATTCTTGTCCGCAAAATTCAAGGAAATGGTAGCCTTCCAGTGCCCAGATCCTTTAGCTGGTCGGTAGTAAACCACGTCCATGAGGCAATAGTTCATCTTGGGTGATAAAAGACATCAGACAAGATGTATGAGTTCTACTGGATAATCACCTGTAAATTGACAAAACCACACTCACGTAAATTACCTAAACTACACCCTATACCAAAAGTAGATTTAACAGGAAAATTAAGTGGCAAAAGGGATCCAAAGGAGTATATTATAGTCCAGATTGACGCCTTTACTAAATATTACCAGTGGAAGATGTGACGAAGCAGTGAAATCGTTAATATTTATGTTTGGCCAGCAAGAATCATTGCAGATCAGGGAAGGAATTTTACCGAAACAGTCTTTGGACTCTTATGTAACATGCAAAAAACACATTTACATTTCATTCCGACGAAAGCCAGCCGTGCAAACGGGCCAGTAGAACGAGTAAAATATGCTGACTGCCGTAGAAAGTAGTCAGCGTACAGGAACCATGAAAATATTATTTTATACTCTTTCAGAGGGTGTTATAATTTAAGTCAGAAGTTTCCAACGTAGTAAAGGAGGCATTTTCGACCCACTTTATAGGGAACATAATCTTGATCAGCATCACTGGGAGAGTCGATCTAGCCATGTCCGTCGGTCCGTCCGTCCGTCCGTTTCTACGCAAACTAGTCTCTCATTTTTAAAGCTTTCTGCATGAAACTTTCCCAATAGTTGTCTTTCTATTGCAGGTAGTACATAAGTTGGAACGAGCCGGATCGAACGACTATAGCATATAGCTCCCATAGGGACAATCGAAAAAAACAAATAAAAAAACATACATATGCCAGCCGTGCCAACGTCCAAGTAGAACGGGTATTGAGCATCCTGAAAGGTATGCTGACAGCCGTAGAAAGTAGTCAGCGTACATGGCAGGACGCTTTAAGCGAGATCCGATTGGCCATAAACTGTACTGTAAATCTAATTACGAAAGCAAGCCCTCTAGAACTATTTATTGAAAAAGAAGCGAGACCTTTTAAAATGTTGCCCCTCTGCGAAGAAACTAATAAGGTAGATTTAAGAAAAAAAAAAAAAAAAGAAAAGAAAAGATTTGATAGAAACAAATGTAAAGTTAAAAATTTAAAATTGGTGATTATGTTTGCTTAAAAATGCTAAAGAATATATGGAAAATATAGCTAAATATGAAAAGAAAAGATTTGATAGAAACAAATGTAAAGTTAAAAGTTTTAAAACTAGTGATTACGTTTTGCTTAAAAACGAAGAGAGGCAGACCAAATTAGATAATAATACTTAGTGCCAGAGTTACTTGAAGGGGACCGCTATATTTTAAAATCACTGACTAATAAACGAACGTAGAATACGCGCACGGGTCTTTAAGAAAAATGCCCTTTCGTCGTCGCATTGTGGCACAAGTTTTACAAAAATTATCTCAAATAAATTAAATAAATAAATTTGTTTTACACAAACTATCGCAAATAAATTATCTCAAATCCTAATGCTGTCACAAGTTTTGCGTTTGTTAATACAAAAAATATTAAATTTTCATTATTTAAACACTGCAACAATGTGTTACAGTGTGTACACTGTAACGACCTGATTTCTTATGTATTCTCGCTCACTACGTTAAGGGGCGGCTAGCTCAGAAAGGTTATGGGTTCGTTCCACCAAATTTATATTGGGTGATTGCCTTTGACCAAAGAATAACGCCAGAGTTCTGTTAGGCTCGTAACTGTCTTTATTCGTCTCCTTATACAAGCCTCGCGGCTCTTCAGCTGCTGCTGCTCCTCGTCGTCGTCCTCTGCGGCGTCGCTCCTCGTCGTCGACTGCTTGCTGGTATCTGACTCGTGACGGCTCCTTCGAGACTCTGGATGTTATGCGAACCTCACTGTCGGGACCGACAAGGTGTTTCGCCTAGCAGGTAGAACGAGGTTCTGCCTTTTCGCCTAGCCACTTTTATCGCAGGCTCCCTAAGTTGGTCCGGATTGTGTCGGCGAGGTGTATCGCCTAGCAGGTTGAACTAGGTTCGACCTCTTCGCCCAGCCACCTTTATCGCAGACTCCACGCAAGGACTCCCTGAGCTCGATTTAACCACGACCTAGCCTTGTAGACTCTCAGTCGTTCGGCGTCTCGATTTTGCGATCTTGATCCTGGTACTCGGCACTTGATTAACTTGCTACTGGTCTCGCGTACACGCACTCGCTTTGATTCTCGCACTATTTCTTCCCCGTGTGCTGCGCTTGCCCCGCTTTTTATAGCCTGTGATGGTCCCGTTATTTTCCTTTTCCAGCTCGCGTGATCGGGTCCAAGGTCCACTGCCGCACCGTTAGTTCACAATGCGTCCTCTTTGTGCGGGTCCGAAGTCCGCCAATTTACCGTTCGACCCTGTTGCCCTTGGTACCGTTAATCCACGGTGTCTTCGCTTTGCCCGGGTCCAAGGTCCGTTGTTTACCGTTTGACCTTGTTGCACTTGACTCCTCCGGCATTCTCGCCTTAAGACTCCTCACAACACTTTAAGTTCTCCTGGAACAGTGGGTATACAAATGTGTGCATACTACATCTCCCTCCTTTTGAAAAATAGCGTAATAAAATTAAGTTATTTTTTAGTCATTAAGTTAAATTGCCTAAAATATAACATTATGGAAAATTTAAAAAGGTTTTTTATTAATTTTTTTTGATAAAATGGAATCTGAAACAATTGGTATTTGTTTCGTTTTTTATATTAGTATAAAAATACATATTACTGAAAGAATTGGTATTTGTTTTATTTTTCATATTAGTATACATTATTAGAACTTATTTGGTTGATCAGATTAGTTGAAAACAATGAATAAAAATTCCTTAACCTATCCTTATGAACTGTTTGTTTTTATTTTACTATTTGAAATTACTATGCTATATTTAAAGACCAGCCAAAATCTAAACAATTCTTTTTGTATACCGGTTCATCAACTTTCATTCTTATTTTTTGATTGTAAAAATTATTAGTTGAAATCGATTCGGATTCCTTAAGTATTTCTTTCAACTGAGGTGGACAGTTTTTGTTCAGTTTGTCTAGGATTTCTTCTTAGATTTAATTATATCAACTTTGATTGTATTTAGTTGAATGATTGCAGTTTTATTTCTTGAATTCAAAATTCGGACAAACGTGTTTTTTAGAATCCGCAATGGATTTTCCAATGAATACTCCATTTTAGATTTCTTGGTTTGGTATTAATATTTACCTGGTTGCTAAATTTATAGAAATTTTTCGTACGACTTCTGATCTTGCTGGTAAAATTTTTTATTGGAATATTCATGGGGCTGTAGAGGTTATCTGGGCTCAGAATCGGAATCCTCATTTTCCGATAGATCTATTTCTTGATCTTTAGTCAAAGGAGTATTTAAAATTGTCGGTATGGATATATTTAAATTATACCTTTCTTTGACAGTTATTAGATTTGTACGTACTTGATCAATAATTTAGATAATTTTGACCAATTCATTTTACTTAATACTTGCCCTATTGAAAGAATCTACAAGACTCTTTGCATGTTTATTAATTGTGCCTTAATTGTAAGTGCGCCATGGGAAGATGCAATTTTTCTGCAAATGAAATATTTAAGTCTAAAAAAAACCATCGTAAGTCAAATATTTTTTTTTGTTTAATTAAAAAAAAATATATATTATATATAGATAGCATTTATGTCTTGTTTAAACTCTTCCAGAGGGTATTATAATTTCAGTCAAAAGTTTGCAACGCAGTGAATAAGACGTTTCCGACCCTATTTAGTATTTATATTCTTTATCAGCATGTCCATCCGTCCGTTCCTAGTTTGAAATTTTTTCAAAAATTGTATTTCTATTGCATGTAGTACTTATGTCAATCGGAAAAAAATCAAAATAAAACTATAACTAAAAATAACAACATAATAAAAAAAAACAAAATTGAACTGTTATATTTTTTAATTTTTTTACTAAATTCGTTTTGGCATTTTATTAAAATCAGAAAACGATATCATATAGCTGCCATAGGAACGATCGAATAATATACGCTTATAAATCGATATTTAATGTTGTAAAGAATATTTATTTTTTATAATATCTGCAAACTTGTTTATTTTTTTTTTGTTCAATATATTCTTCAGCAGCACAGTATTAAAATCCATTTCAGTATTCGGATTTCGTTGGCGTTGATCACATTTCATCACTTAACAATCTTTTTCCAATGCGCAAAATATTTACGACTCGCGCACACACCAGTTAAAGTAAATATTGTTACGGCTATATCCGGAGCACTATTCAGTAAAACAAATATTCCGCTGGTTTACTCAGGGTTTATTTCCCCAGCCAATTGAAATAACTTACCAAAGAAACACAAGAAACAAAGCAAACTTCAGCAAGCCGAAGCCTACATACTCTTGCAGCTATTGCAAAAATTAAATATTCTTTAAAAAAACACTTAAATATCAAAATATGCGTATGTCGGATCTTTAGTTTTGTTTTCGTAAATGACGAAATTTCACAGCCGAGAAAGAGCACGGCCCGCAAAGCCAGGCAATTCATTGTGCAAGTCGGTTTTCCGACATCAGAATTGGGATCGCCTACACCCCAAATTGAGTTCAATGTCGTGTAATGTTGTTTGTTGTTGTTGTTTTCGTAAATGACGAAATTTCACAGCCGAGAAAGAGCACGGCCCGCAAAGCCGCGCAATTCATTGTGGAAGTCGGTTTTCCGACATCAGAAGTGGGATCGCCTACACCCCAAATTGAGTTCAATGTCGTGTAATGCAACACCGAAGCATAATGGAAGTGACACGAGCAGTGAAAAGTCCAGAACCACGAAGTGACAACAATTCAGTTACAATACCAAAGCTCAACCCCGATACTCAGATAGCTTCTTGGTGCTCTACAGTGGACCTGATAGTGTCAGAAAAACCTATGAATGGAAGCGCACTGATCATAGCACTGAGTAAATCCCTGGAGGGTAGCGCCTTTAATTGGGTTTCCCAAATTAGTTATTCTGGAATGACCGGGAACCAGTTCAAAGAACTCTTTCTGCAGCAATTCGAAGACAACGAAACTACAGCGGCAACAGTGCTAATCGTTTTTAACTGTCGCCCAAAGGACGGCGAATGTTTATCCCTTTATGGAAGCCGACAAGTAACCACTCTGATGGCCAAGTGGAAATAAATGACAGAACTAATAGCCTTGTCGGTTGTTCGAGCGCATACCGCCAAGAAATAGACTCTAGATTGCAACATACAGTTTTTACAACGGATATTAAAACACGAGCAGAGTTGCTGAACAAGTTCGTCAATAATGGAAAATATATCATTTCGGAGAATCCTGTGTCCAAATAGCCGCGTTTGGCAACACCACTTAAATGTCACTTCTAAGGGAAAATCGGCCATAAGATCGTCGACTGGCACGAGAGGAAGAGCAGCTCGAATAACCAACTCGGATCTCATCCAATTTCCAGCCGACCGATCGACGCTAAGAGGGGAACCATTACGTGCTCCGGTGGGGGAATCCAGGGCACTTCGCGTCGGCTTGCCCAGGTCGTGTATCATCACAAAATCAAGGAAAATCAGTAGAAACGCGTCAAACACATCGCCCTGTGAGTCGTATCCATTTTGCTTTGATTCTGGAGCAGAGTGCTCCCTCGTAAAAGAATCGGTATCCCAACAGCTGTCCCGCACACGAACCAATAGTGTTGTTAGCTTAAGAGGTATAGGAAATAATACGGTAACTAGTACGTTACAAATATTATCCAATGTCATGACTAGCGAGTACACGCTTGAAGTTATTCTGTATGTTGTCCAAGATAGTTATTAATTATGGTTTTATAAATGGCCGCGAAATTCTAAGTCAGGGTTTTGGCGTATCAATAACGATCGACAAGTTTAAACTGTTTAAAATTGTATCTATAAATACCTGTTCTGCTTTGAGTAATAGTTGTAATTTTTCAAATATCAATATGTTTGGATTGTGTAAATAAGTCAAGCTTGTTGTGTGTTTTAAACGAATTCTTGGACGAATTAATAGATGGATTCCCTAAAAGTCGAGTGACAACCACAGAGTTTCATATTCGATTAATTAATCCAAATAAGACGGTCCCAGGGCGTCCTCACAGACTTAGTATCGAGGAATAAGAAAACTGAGAAAAAGAATTAATGAATTACAACAAGCTAATATCATCCGTCCTAGCTCTTCTCCATTTGCTAGTCCAATGCTTCTGGTAAAAAGGAAAGACGGATCTGACCGACTATGTGTAGATTACCGCGAGTTAAATTCGGTGGCAGAAAAGTATCCCTTGCCTCTTATTAACGATCAGATTGCTTGATTAGGTGGGGTAAAGTATTTCACGTGTTGGGATATGGCAAGCGGCTATCACCAGATTCCGATTCATACAAACTCAGTTAAGCGTACAGCATTCGTTACACCAGAGGGTCAATAACAATGCCTTTCGGACTTAAGAATGCGGCACCTGTGTTTCAAAGGCCCGTATTTAAGGCGTTAGGTGAGCTGGCATATTCATATGTCATAGCTTATATTGACGATATCTTAATAACCTCTAGTACACAAGAAAAATCATTTAAGAGGTTAAGAACTGTTCTAAGCCTGTTATCTCATGCTGGTTTTTCATTTAATATCGCGAAATGTTCCTTTTTAAAAACAAGCGTGTATTATTTAGTTTTTCAAATAAAGGATGGCGAAGTTAGACCAAATCCACGAAAGGTACCAGCAGTCAGTTACACAAGTAAGCCAGTTTATCGGTTTAACGTTAAGAATTGGGTAAAAAATTATCGGAGTTTTAACAGATCGTTACCACGTTACCACTCATTCTTTAACGCTATCATTATCGCTATGAAACATTTTTGACACGATTTCCACGGCCGGCATTTTGTTGCATTTACGGATTGTAATTCTCTGCAAACATAAAAACAAATCTGTTTCGTTGGCCGAAATATCGGACAATTGGTTGCTTGCTGAGCAGCAAAGAGATGAAGAAATTTTATTCCGTTCTAAAATTCCTGCCCGCAAAATTCAAGGAAATGATAGCCTTCCAGTGAGATCATTTAGCTGGTAGGTAGTAAACGACGTCCATGAGGCAATAGTTCAGATTGAACTACACCCTATACCAAAAGTAGATTTAACAGGAAAATTAAGTGGCAAAAGGGATCAATAGGAGCATATTAGAGTCCAGATTGACGCCTTTACTAAATATTACCAGTGGAAGTTGTGTCGAAGCAGGGAAATCGTTAATATTTATGTTTGGCCAGCAAGAATCATTGCAGATCAGGGAAGGAATTTTACCGAAACCGTCTTTGGAGTCTTATGTAACATGCAAAAAATAAATTTACATTTGATTCCGACGAGAGCCAGCCGTGCAAACGGCCAAGTAGAACGAGTATTGAGCACCCTGTAAGGTATGCCGTAGAATTTTCAGAGGGTTAAGTCAAAAGTTTGCAACGCAGTGAAGGAGGCATTTCCGATTCTTTTTATAGGGTACATATTCTTGATCAGCATTACTGGGAGAGTCGATCTATCCATGTCCGTCGGTCCGTCTGTCCGTCCGTTTCTACGCAAACTAGTCTCTAATTTTTAAAGCTTTCTGCATGAAACTTTCCCAAGAGTTGTCTTTCTATTGCAGGTAGTACTTAAGTCGTAACGAGCCGGATCGGACGACTATAGCATATAGCTCCCTAAGGAACAATCGGAAAAACAAATAAAAAAACATACATATGCCAGCCGTGCAAACGGCCAAGTAGAACGGTTATTAAGCATCCTGAAAGGTATGCTGACAGCCGTAGAAAGTAGTCAGCGTACCTGGCAGGACGCTTTAGGCGAGATACGATTGGCCATAAACTGTACTGTAAATCTAATTACGAAAGCAAGCCCTCTAGAACTATTAATTGAAAAGGAAGCGAGACCTTTTAAAATGTTGCCCCTCTGCGAAGAAACAAATAAGGTAGATTTAAGCGCTGTAAAATGCCAAAGAAAATATGGAAAATAAAGCTAAATATGAAAAGAAAAGATTTGATAGAAACAAATGTAAAGTTAAAAAATTTAAAATTGGTGATTATGTTTTGTTTAAAAATGCCAAAGAATATATGGAAAATCTTGCTAAATATAAAAAGAAAAGTTTTGATAGAATCAAATGTAAAGTTAAAAGTTTTAAAACTGGTGATTACGTTTTGCTTAAAAACAAAGAGAGGCAGACCAAATTAGATAATAATACTTAGTGCCAGAGTTGCTTGAAGGTGACCGCTATATTTTAAAATCACTGACTAATAAACGAACGTAGAATACGCGCACGGGTCTTTAAGAAAAATGCGCTTTCGTCGTCGCATTTTGGTACAAGTTTTACACAAATTATGTCAAATAAATTAAATAAATAAATAAGTAAATTTGTTTTACACAAATTATCGCAAATAAATTATCTCAAATCCTAATGCTGTCACAAATTTTGCGTTTGCTAATACAAAAAATATAAAATTTTCATTATTTAAACACTGCAACAATGTGTTTCAGTGTGTACAATGTAACGACCTGATTTCTTATGTATTCTCGCTCACTACGTTAACGGGCGGCTAGCTCAGAAAGGTTATGGGTTCGTTCCACCAAATTTATATTGGGTGATTGCCTTTGACCAAAGAATAACGCCAGAGTTCTGTTGGGCTCGTAACTGTCTTTATTCGTCTCCTCTGCGGCGTCGCTCCTCGTCGCTGTCCTTCGCGGCGTCGCTCCTTGTCGTCGAATGCTTGCTGGTATCAGACTCGTGACGGCTCCTTCGAGACTCTGGATCTTATGCGAACCTCACTGTCGGGACCGGCAAGGTGTTTCGCCTAGCAGGTTGAACGAGGTTCTGCCTTTTCGCCTAGCCACCTTTATCGCAGGCTCCCTAAGTTGGTCCGGATTGTGTCGGCGAGGTGTATCGCCTAGCAGGTTGAACTAGGTTCGACCTCTTCGCCCACCCACCTTTATCGCAAGGACTCCCTGAGCTCGATTTAACCACGACCTAGCTCCCGTTGGATCTCAGCGTTGAAGCCTCAGCCTTGTAGACGCTCAGTCGTTCGACGTCTCGACTTTGCGATCTTGATCCTGGTACTCGGCACTTGATTAACTTGCTACTGGTCTCGCGTACACGCACTCGCTTGATTCTCGCACTATTACTTCCCCGTGTGCTGCGCTTGCGCCGCCTTTTATAGCCTGTGATGGTCCCGTTATTTCCCTTTTCCAGCTCGCGTGATCGGGTCCAAGGTCCACTCGTTCTCCTCGTAACCCTATACAGTTCCCCAAAAGACTTCAACTTTCCCTGAACTGTCCTCGTAAGACTCCCCCCAGACAGCGCTCTGAAAGAACTTTAACTTTCCCATGGCTGTGCTGCGTTAGCCTGTTCCCCAGAAAGTTCCCGAAAGACTTGAACTTTCCCCAAAACTGCATCTCGTTCCTTAGACAGTTCCCCGCGTAGAATTTGAATTTCCCGCCCAGACATTTCCCCGTGTTTGAAATCACCATTCCGATTCCCGTCGTTTGGCCACTCTACTGACCACGTCTCGATCGCACTTATCGATGGTGGGTCCAGCCTTGCCGTCGTTATTGCCGTTATCGTTATTGTTTCCGTTGTCTTAAGTTGCCTCCGTGTGACCGTTTCTTCAGAAATTTAGTACCCATCGATCGCAACTATCGATCGACCGCCTATCGCCTGGCGGCCCCGTCCCCAGTTTCCTCACGGCCTCGTTGTCTTGGAAAAACTGGTGAGTAAACTTGACACTTGCAATTTTCCTTAAGTATTTCTTTCAACTGAGGTGGAAAGTTTTTGTTCAGTTTGTCTAAGATTTCTTCTTAGATTTAATTATATCATTATCATCCAAAACTTTAACTTTGATTGTATTTAGTTGAATGATTGCAGTTTTATTTCTTGAATTCAAAATTCGGACAAACTTGTTTTTAGAATCCGCAATGGAATTTCCAATGAATATTCCATTTTAGATTTCTTGGTTTGGTATTAATATATACCTGGTTGCTAAATTAATAGCAATTTTTCGGACGACTTCTGATCTTGCTGGTAAAATTGTTTATTGGAATATTCATGGGGCTGTAGAGGTTATCTGGTCTCAGTATGATCCAATCATTTTCTGGTTTTAAATATATTTGACAATCTGATAATTACCTCGGCTATTACCTCTACCGCGGTAATTATTACTTAAATTGTTACGGCGATAGTTGTTTCCTCTTTGTGTGTACAATATTGCCCGTCATTTGTATGTACTTAGTGATGGCTTCATTCATAGTTGAGAAGTTGCCTGCTTCTAAAATTGTTTTTAGGCGGCCGTGCTCACAATTTTTATAATGAATTTGTCAGCGTGTCCGGCTGGTAGGCCTTCGACAATGTAGAAAGCTTTAAGGAGCTTTCGTAAGTTGTCTGTTTCTGTTGTAAACTATTTTGCTATTTTGGCTATTTTGCCTTTCTGGCTTGTTTTTGCCAGTTTAGCTTTAACTACGTTGGATGTTTCGCCGACTATAGTGTCTTGCAATTTTTTATGATTGAATTTATTGTTAAATTCATTCTGTACCTTGTATTGTGTAGATCCTACCATTTTTAATTTAATGACTTCTAAAGCAAAATTTTTGAATGTGCCTTTAGTCAAGTTAACCAACTTAAAGGCTGTTATAAATCTTTGAAGGTGTATCTTTTGTCTGGCACACTTATATCTGATTTTATATCTTCCTATTCTTCTGCCTCTGTTACTGTTATAACTGTAGGAATTGTTAGATCATGTAGATCTTTTTCTTTTATTTCAAGTCCTTCGCTGGAATCGGAATCCTCATTTTCCGTTAGATCTATTTCTTGATCTTTTGTCAAAGGAGTATTTAAAATTGTCGGTATGGATATATTTAAATTATAATTTTTTTGACAGTTATTAGTTTTGTACGTAACTTGATCAATAATTTAGATAATTTTGACCAATTCATTTTACTTAATACTTGCCCTATTGAAAGAATCTACAATACTCTTTGCATGTTTATTAATTGTGCCTTAATTGTAAGTGCGCCATGGGAAGATGCAATTTTTCTGCACATGAAATATTTAAATCTAAAAAAACCATCATAAGTAAATTTTTTTTTGGTTAATTAAAAAAATAAATGCATGTATATTAATTGTGCCTTAATTGTAAGTGCGCCATGGGAAGATGCAATTTTTCTGCACATGAAATATTTAAATCTAAAAAAACTATCGTAAGTCAATTTTTTTTTTGTTTTATTAAAAAAAATATATATATTATATATAGATAGCATTTATGTCCTTTTTAAACCCTTCCAGAGGGTATTATAGTTTCAGTCAAAAGTTTGCAACGCAGTGAATAAGACATTTCCGACCCTATTAAGTATTTATATTCTTTATCAGCATCACTACGAGGGTCGATCTAGACATGTCCGTCTGTCCATCCGTCCGTTCCTAGTTTGAAATTTTTTCAAAAATTGTATTTCTATTGCATGTAGTATTTATGTCAATCGGAAAAAAATCGAAATAAAACTATAACTAAAAATAACAACATAATAAAAAAAAATAAAATTGAACTGTTACATTTTTTAATTTTTTTTTTAAATTCGTTTGGGCATTTTATTAAAATCAGAAAACGATATCATATAGCTGCCATAGGAACGATCAAATAATATACGCTTATAATTCGATATTTTGATGTTGTAAAGAATTTTTATTTTTTTTAATATCTGCAAACTTGTTTATTTTCTTGTATATATTCTTCAGCAGCACAGTATTAAAATCCATTTCAGTATTCGGATTTCTTTGGCGTTGATCACATCTCATCACCTAACAATCTTTTTCCAATGCGCAAAATATTTACGACTCGCGCACACACCAGTTAAAGTAAATATTGTTACGGCTATATCCGGAGCACTATTCAGTAAAACAAATATTCCGCTGGTTTACTCAGGGTTTATTTGACCAGCCGGTTGAAATAACTTACCAAAGAAACACAAGAAACAAAGCAAACTTCAGCAAGCCGAAGCCTACATACTCTTGCAGCTATTGCAAAAATTAAATATTCTTTAAAAAAACACTTAAATATCAAAATATGCGTATGTCGGATCTTTAGTTTTGTTTTCGTAAATGACGAAATTTCACAGCCGAGAAAGAGCACGGCCCGCAAAGCCAGGCAATTCATTGTGCAAGTCGGTTTTCCGACATCAGAATTGGGATCGCCTACACCCCAAATTGAGTTCAATGTCGTGTAATGTTGTTTGTTGTTGTTGTTTTCGTAAATGACGAAATTTCACAGCCGAGAAAGAGCACGGCCCGCAAAGCCGCGCAATTCATTGTGGAAGTCGGTTTTCCGACATCAGAAGTGGGATCGCCTACACCCCAAATTGAGTTCAATGTCGTGTAATGCAACACCGAAGCATAATGGAAGTGACACGAGCAGTGAAAAGTCCAGAACCACGAAGTGACAACAATTCAGTTACAATACCAAAGCTCAACCCCGATACTCAGATAGCTTCTTGGTGCTCTACAGTGGACCTGATAGTGTCAGAAAAACCTATGAATGGAAGCGCACTGATCATAGCACTGAGTAAATCCCTGGAGGGTAGCGCCTTTAATTGGGTTTCCCAAATTAGTTATTCTGGAATGACCGGGAACCAGTTCAAAGAACTCTTTCTGCAGCAATTCGAAGACAACGAAACTACAGCGGCAACAGTGCTAATCGTTTTTAACTGTCGCCCAAAGGACGGCGAATGTTTATCCCTTTATGGAAGCCGACAAGTAACCACTCTGATGGCCAAGTGGAAATCAATGACAGAACTAATAGCCTTGTCGGTTGTTCGAGCGCATACCGCCAAGAAATAGACTCTAGATTGCAACATACAGTTTTTACAACGGATATTAAAACACGAGCAGAGTTGCTGAACGAGTTCGTCAATAATGGAAAATATATCATTTCGGAGAATCCTGTGTCCAAAAAGCCGCGTTTGGCAACACCACTTAAATGTCACTTCTAAGGGAAAATCGGCCATAAGATCGTCGACTGGCACGAGAGGAAGAGCAGCTCGAATAACCAACTCGGATCTCATCCAATTTCCAGCCGACCAATCGACGCTAAGAGGGGAACCATTACGTGCTCCGGTGGGGGAATCCAGGGCACTTCGCGTCGGCTTGCCCAGGTCGTGTATCATCACAAAATCAAGGAAAATCAGTAGAAACGCGTCAAACACATCGTCCTGTGAGTCGTATCCATTTTGCTTTGATTCTGGAGCAGAGTGCTCCCTCGTAAAAGAATCGGTATCCCAACAGCTGTCCCGCACACGAACCAATAGTGTTGTTAGCTTAAGAGGTATAGGAAATAATACGGTAACTAGTACGTTACAAATATTATCCAATGTCACGACTAGCGAGTACACGCTTGAAGTTATTCTGTATGTTGTCCAAGATAGTTATTAATTATGGTTTTATAAATGGCCGCGAAATTCTAAGTCAGGGTTTTGGCGTATCAATAACGATCGACAAGTTTAAACTGTTTAAAATTGTATCTATAAATACATGTTCTGCTTTGAGTAATAGTTTTAATTTTTCAAATATCAATATGTTTGGATTGTGTAAATAAGTCAAGCTTGTTGTGTGTTTTAAACGAATTCTTGGACGAATTAATAGATGGATTCCCTAAAAGTCGAGTGACAACCACAGAGTTTCATATTCGATTAAATAATCCAAATAAGACGGTCCCAGGGCGTCCTCACAGACTTAGTATCGAGGAAAAAGAAAACTGAGAAAAAGAACTAATGAATTACAACAAGCTAATATCATCCGTCCTAGCTCTTCTCCATTTGCTAGTCCAATGCTTCTGGTAAAAAGAAAAGACGTATCTGACCGACTATGTGTAGATTAACGCGAGTTAAATTCGGTGGCAGAAAAGTATCCCTTGCCTCTTATTAACGATCAGATTGCTTGATTAGGTGGGGTAAAGTATTTCACTTGTTGGGATATGGCAAGCGGTTATCACCAAATTCCGATTCATACAAACTCAGTTAAGCGTACAGCATTCGTTACACCAGAGGGTCAATAACAATGCCTTTCGGACTTAAGAATGCGGCACCTGTGTTTCAAAGGCCCGTAATTAAGGCGTTAGGTGAGCTGGCATATTCATATGTCATAGCTTATATTGACGATACCTAAGTACACAAGAACTGTTCTAAGCCTGTTATCTCATGCTGGTTTTTCATTTAATATCGCGAAATGTTCCTTTTTAAAAACAAGCGTGTATTATTTAGTTTTTCAAATAAAGGATGGCGAAGTTAGACCAAATCCACGAAAGGTACCAGCAGTCAGTTACACAAGTAAGCCAGTTTATCGGTTTAACGTTAAGAATTGGGTAAAAATTATCGGAGTTTTAACAGATCGTTACCTCGTTACCACTCATACTTTAACGCTATCATTATCGCTATGAAACATTTTTGACACGATTTCCACGGCCGGCATTTTGTTGCATTTACGGATTGTAATTCTCTGCAAACATAAAAACAAATCTGTTTCGTTGGCCGAAATATCGGACAATTGGTTGCTTGCTGAGCAGCAAAGAGATGAAGAAATTTTATTCCGTTCTAAAATTCCTGCCCGCAAAATTCAAGGAAATGATAGCCTTCCAGTGAGATCATTTAGCTGGTAGGTAGTAAACGACGTCCATGAGGCAATAGTTCATCTCGGGTGGGAAAAGATTGAACTACACCCTATACCAAAAGTAGATTTAACAGGAAAATTAAGTGGCAAAAGGGATCAATAGGAGTATATTAGAGTCCAGATTGACGCCTTTACTAAATATTACCAGTGGAAGTTGTGTCGAAGCAGGGAAATCGTTAATATTTATGTTTGGCCAGCAAGAATCATTGCAGATCAGGGAAGGAATTTTACCGAAACCGTCTTTGGAGTCTTATGTAACATGCAAAAAATAAATTTACATTTGATTCCGACGAGAGCCAGCCGTGCAAACGGCCAAGTAGAACGAGTATTGAGCACCCTGTAAGGTATGCCGTAGAATTTTCAGAGGGTTAGTCAAAAGTTTGCAACGCAGTGAAGGAGGCATTTCCGACCCTTTTTATAGGGTACATATTCTTGATCAGCATCACTGTGAGAGTCGATCTATCCATGTCCGTCGGTCCGTCTGTCCGTCCGTTTCTACGCAAACTAGTCTCTCATTTTTAAAGCTTTCTGCATGAAACTTTCCCAAGAGTTGTCTTTCTATTGTCTTTCTTTTTCTTTTATTTCAAGTCCTTCGCTGGAATCGGAATCCTCATTTTCCGTTAGATCTATTTCTTGATCTTTTGTCAAAGGAGTATTTAAAATTGTCGGTATGGATATATTTAAATTATAATTTTTTTTGACAGTTATTAGTTTTGTACGTAACTTGATCAATAATTTAGATAATTTTGACCAATTCATTTTACTTAATACTTGCCCTATTGAAAGAATCTACAATACTCTTTGCATGTTTATTAATTGTGCCTTAATTGTAAGTGCGCCATGGGAAGATGCAATTTTTCTGCACATGAAATATTTAAATCTAAAAAAACCATCATAAGTAATTTTTTTTTGGTTAATTAAAAAAATAAATGCATGTATATTAATTGTGCCTTAATTGTAAGTGCGCCATGGGAAGATGCAATTTTTCTGCACATGAAATATTTAAATCTAAAAAAACTATCGTAAGTCAATTTTTTTTTTGTTTTATTAAAAAAAATGTATATATTATATATAGATAGCATTTATGTCCTTTTTAAACCCTTCCAGAGGGTATTATAGTTTCAGTCAAAAGTTTGCAACGCAGTGAATAAGACATTTCCGACCCTATTAAGTATTTATATTCTTTATCAGCATCACTACGAGGGTCGATCTAGACATGTCCGTCTGTCCATCCGTCCGTTCCTAGTTTGAAATTTTTTCAAAAATTGTATTTCTATTGCATGTAGTATTTATGTCAATCGGAAAAAAATCGAAATAAAACTATAACTAAAAATAACAACATAATAAAAAAAAATAAAATTGAACTGTTATATTTTTTAATTTTTTTTTTAAATTCGTTTGGGCATTTTATTAAAATCAGAAAACGATATCATATAGCTGCCATAGGAACGATCAAATAATATACGCTTATAATTCGATATTTTGATGTTGTAAAGAATTTTTATTTTTTATAATATCTGCAAACTTGTTTATTTTCTTGTATATATATTCTTCAGCAGCACAGTATTAAAATCCATTTCAGTATTCGGATTTCTTTGGCGTTGATCACATCTCATCACTTAACAATCTTTTTCCAATGCGCAAAATATTTACGACTCGCGCACACACCAGTTAAAGTAAATATTGTTACGGCTATATCCGGAGCACTATTCAGTAAAACAAATATTCCGCTGGTTTACTCAGGGTTTATTTGACCAGCCGGTTGAAATAACTTACCAAAGAAACACAAGAAACAAAGCAAACTTCAGCAAGCCGAAGCCTACATACTCTTGCAGCTATTGCAAAAATTAAATATTCTTTAAAAAAACACTTAAATATCAAAATATGCGTATGTCGGATCTTTAGTTTTGTTTTCGTAAATGACGAAATTTCACAGCCGAGAAAGAGCACGGCCCGCAAAGCCAGGCAATTCATTGTGGAAGTCGGTTTTCCGACATCAGAATTGGGATCGCCTACACCCCAAATTGAGTTCAATGTCGTGTAATGTTGTTTGTTGTTGTTGTTTTCGTAAATGACGAAATTTCACAGCCGAGAAAGAGCACGGCCCGCAAAGCCGCGCAATTCATTGTGGAAGTCGGTTTTCCGACATCAGAAGTGGGATCGCCTACACCCCAAATTGAGTTCAATGTCGTGTAATGCAACACCGAAGCATAATGGAAGTGACACGAGCAGTGAAAAGTCCAGAACCACGAAGTGACAACAATTCAGTTACAATACCAAAGCTCAACCCCGATACTCAGATAGCTTCTTGGTGCTCTACAGTGGACCTGATAGTGTCAGAAAAACCTATGAATGGAAGCGCACTGATCATAGCACTGAGTCAATCCCTGGAGGGTAGCGCCTTTAATTGGGTTTCCCAAATTAGTTATTCTGGAATGACCGGGAACCAGTTCAAAGAACTCTTTCTGCAGCAATTCGAAGACAACGAAACTACAGCGGCAACAGTGCTAATCGTTTTTAACTGTCGCCCAAAGGACGGCGAATGTTTATCCCTTTATGGAAGCCGACAAGTAACCACTCTGATGGCCAAGTGGAAATAAATGACAGAACTAATAGCCTTGTCGGTTGTTCGAGCGCATACCGCCAAGAAATAGACTCTAGATTGCAACATACAGTTTTTACAACGGATATTAAAACACGAGCAGAGTTGCTGAACAAGTTCGTCAATAATGGAAAATATATCATTTCGGAGAATCCTGTGTCCAAATAGCCGCGTTTGGCAACACCACTTAAATGTCACTTCTAAGGGAAAATCGGCCATAAGATCGTCGACTGGCACGAGAGGAAGAGCAGCTCGAATAACCAACTCGGATCTCATCCAATTTCCAGCCGACCGATCGACGCTAAGAGGGGAACCATTACGTGCTCCGGTGGGGGAATCCAGGGCACTTCGCGTCGGCTTGCCCAGGTCGTGTATCATCACAAAATCAAGGAAAATCAGTAGAAACGCGTCAAACACATCGCCCTGTGAGTCGTATCCATTTTGCTTTGATTCTGGAGCAGAGTGCTCCCTCGTAAAAGAATCGGTATCCCAACAGCTGTCCCGCACACGAACCAATAGTGTTGTTAGCTTAAGAGGTATAGGAAATAATACGGTTACTAGTACGTTACAAATATCCAATGTCATGATTAGCGACTACACGCTTGAAGTTATTCTGTATGTTGTTCACGATAGTTATATTAATTATGGTATTATAATTGGCCGCGAAATTCTAAGTCAGGGTTTTGGCGTATCAATAACGATCGATAAATTTAAACTGTTTAAAATTGTATCTATAAATATCTGTTCTGCTTTGAGTAATATTTGTAGTTTTTCAAATATCAATAGTTTTGGATGGTGTAAATAAGTCAAGCTTGTTGTGTATTGTAAATGAATTCTTGGACGCATTTATAGATGGATTCCCTAAAAGTCGAGTGACAACCAAAGAGCTTCATATTCGAATAATTAATCCAAATAAGACGGTCCAAAGGCGGCCTTACAGACTCAGTATCGAGGAAAAAAAAATAGTGAGAAAAAGAATAAAAGAATTACTACTAGCTAATATCATCCGTCCTAGCTTTTCTCAATTTGCTAGTCCAATGCTTCTGGTAAAAAAGAAAGACGGATCTGACCGACTCTGTGTAGATTTCCACGAGTTAAATTCGAACACGGTGGAAGAAAGGAATCGCTTGCCTCTTATTAACGATCAGATTGCTTGACTAGGTGGGTTAAATAATTTTAACGTGTTGGGATATAGCAAGCGGTTATCACCAGATTCCGATTCATTCAAACTCAGTTGAGCGTACAGCATTCGTTACACCAGGGGGTCAATTTTAGCCTGTTTCAAAAGGCGGTAATTAAGGCGTTAGGTGATGAAGTAAAAAAATTAGAGGAATTTTAACAGATCAGCTAGTGCTTTTAATTTTTGATGGATGGATGGATGTCTACTGTGCAATACTACATTAAAAAATCGATAATAAACCTATGGTCATTGAATATTTAAATAAACAAACATCCGAAACTGAATCACGTTACCATTTCTACGATTTAGAAACACTAGTCGTGTTTAACGCTATGAAACACATTCGACATTATTTACACGGCCGGCATATTGTTGTATTTGTTTGCGCACTTGGCGCTTGTATTTGAAATCCCTAGTTGTAGAGCGAGATCGGGAGCCAATAAAGCTTTCGTCCGTTCGCTCTTGCGAACTCGCCCCGTCTCTGGACACCGTAGCATAAGTTAGGTTCTAAGAGAAATTATTGAAATATTATATTTAGTAATTAATCGTAACCACTCCTTTTCGTCGCCGTGCTTTCGCAATAGATTCTTAATAAGTTTCGCGTTTCTTAATACAAAATAGTATTAATTTTTTAAAACTATAATAATTGCCACCAAACACACAGTTAGGTTATACTTCGCTCCACTTTGGAGCGAATGTTAGGTGACCCTCAACAGGCGATACCAACACATGGTAGCGGAAGAGGCTACCATGATCCTAATGGTCCAGCATATCCTCTTTTTGATCCCTTGGAAATACTTTTAAAAGACACTCGATTTGCATGATCTTTGGTATTGGAGGAATTTAGTTGAAATTCATTATTTTTGCCGCTCTTTTTTGAATTTTCCCGCGCTTTTCCAATTTTCCCATGCTTTTCATAATTTTTGCGCGCCTTTCGTCATCAGGCTTATATACTCGTTGCCCTTAGTTATCGGTCAGTGTATCATTCTCCGTTAGCATTTGCATAGGAAGAGCCTCTAGCCGCGTACAAATACACACGCACACCGACACCACTGCCGCTATTTCGAGTTATCTTTGGTCGTTTTCGTTCTCGATCGCTGCAGAAGTTCAATTTTCGGTCTGATTAAACGTTTGCTCGTTTTTTTCGGTACGCTTGAGCTTGAGCGTTAGCTCCCCTACAGTGCGTGCGTGCGGCATATTACTGAAAGAATTGGTATTTGTTTTATTTTTCATATTAGTATACATTATTAGAACTTATTTGGTTGATCAGATTAGTTGAAAACAATGAATAAAATTCCTTAACCTATCCTTATGAACTGTTTGTTTTTATTTTTATTATTTGAAATTACTATGTTATATTTTTCTTCAATACTTTTTAATTTAATTTTTTTTTTTAACTGATGTGGAAAGTTTTTGTTCAGGTTGTCTAAGATTTCTTCTTAGTTTACATTTTTATTAGATTTAATTATATCGTAATCATCCAATACTTTAACTTTGATTGTATTTGTTTGAATGATTGCAGTTTTATTTCTTGAATTCAAAATTCGTACAAACGTCTTTTTAGAATACGCAATGGAATTTCCAGTAAATACTCCATTTTAGATTTCTTGGTTTGGTATTAATAGAGTGGTTATCTGGTCTCAGTATGACCCAATCATTTTCTGGTTTTAAATATATTTGACAGTCTGATAATTACCTCGGTTATTACCTTTACCGCGGTAATTATTACTTAAATTGTTACGGCTATAGTTGTTTCCTCTTTGTGTGTACAATATTGCCCGTCATTTAAGTACTGCATTGTATGTACTTAGTGATGGCTTCATTCATAGTTGAGAAGTTGCCTACTTCTAAAATGGTTTTTAGGCGGCCATGCTCACAATTTTTGTGGTGAATTTGTCAGCGTGTCCGGCTGGTAGGCCTTCGTTAATGTAGAAAGCTTTAAGGAGCTTTCGTAAGTTGTCTGTTTCTGTTGTAAATTTTTCGGCTATTTTGCCTTTCTGGCTTGTTTTTGCCAGTTTAGCTTTGACTACGTTAAATGTTTCGCCGACTATAGTGTCTTGCAATTTTTTATGATTACATTTATTGTTAATTCATTCTGTACCTTGTATTGTGTAGATCCTACAATTTTTAATTAATGACTTCTACAGCCAAATTTTTAAATGTGCCTTTAGTCAAGTTAACCAACTTCAAGGCTGTTATAAATCTTTGAAGGTGTATCTGTTGTCTGGCACACATTTACATTTGATTCTATATCTTCTTATTCTTCTGCCTCTGTTACTGTTATAACTGCAGGAATTGTTAGATCATTTAGATCTTTTTCTTTTATTTCAAGTCCTTCGCTCGAATCGGAATCCTCATTATCCGTTAGATCTATTTCTTGATCTTTTGTCAAAGGAGTATTTAAAATTGTCGGTATGGATATATTTAAATTATACCTTTCTTTGACAGTTATTAGATTTGTTCGTAACTTGATCAATAATTTAGATAATTTTGACCAATTCGTTTTATTTATTACTTGCCTTATCGAAAGAATCTACAAGAATCTTTGCATGTTTATTAATTGTGCCTTAATTGTAAGTGCGCCATGGGAAGATGAAATTTTTCTGCACATGAAATATTTAAATCTAAAAAAACTATCGTAAGTCAAATTTTTTTTTTGTTTTATTAAAAAAAATTATTTATTATATATAGATAGCATTTATGTCCTTTTAAAACCCTTCCAGAGGGTATTATAGTTTCAGTCAAAAGTTTGCAACGCAGTGAATAAGACATTTCCGACCCTATCAAGTATTTATATTCTTTATCAGCATCACTACGAGGGTCGATCTAGCCATGTCCGTCTGTCCATCCGTCCGTTCCTACGCAAGTAGTATTTATGTCAATCGAAAATAAAACGAAATAAAACTATAACTAAAAATAACAACATAATAAAAAAAAAAATAAAATTGAACTTTTATAGTTTTTAATTTTTTTTTCTAAATTCGTTTGGGCATTTTATTAAAATCAGAAAACGATATCATATAGCTGCCATAGGAACGATCAAATAATATACTCTTATAAATCGATATTTTGATGTTGTAAAGAATATTTATTTTTTATAATATCTGCAAACTTGTTTCTTTTCTTGTTCAATATATTCTTCAGCAGCACAGTATTAAAATCCATTTCAGTATTCGGATTTCGTTGGCGTTGATCACATCTCATCATTTAACAATCTTTTTCCAATGCGCAAAATATTTACGACTCGCGCACACACCAGTTAAAATAAATATGGTTCCGGCTATATCCGGAGCACTATTCAGTAAAACAGATATTCCGCTGCTTTAGTCAAAGTTTGATTGAAATAACTTACCAAAGAAAAACAAGAAACAAAGCAAACTTCAGCAAGCCGAAGTCTACATATTTTTGCAGCTATTGCAAAAATTAAATATTCTTTAAAAAAAAACATAAATATCAAAATATTAGTATGTCGGATCTTTAGTTTTGTTTTCGTAATCGAGGTGCGGTGACGAAATGTCACAGCCGAGAAAGAGCACGGCCCGCAATGCCGCGCAATTCATTTAGGAAGTCGATGTTCCGACATCAGAAGTGGGATCGCCTACACTAATTGGTTATCCCAAATTAGTTATTCTGGAATGACCTGGAACCAGTTCAAATAACAAATAGCAAGCGGTTATCACCAGATTCCAATTCATTCAAACTCAGTTGAGCGTACAGCATTCGTTACACCAGAGGGTCAATTTTAGCCTGTTTCAAAGGGCGGTAATTAAGGCGTTAGGTGAGCTGGCATATTCATTTGTCATAGTTTATATGGACGATATCTCTAGTACACAAGAAGAACACATTTAAAAGATTAAGAACTGTTCTGAGACTTTTATCTCATGCTGGTTTTTCATTTAATATCGCGAAATGTTCCTTTTTAAAAACAAGCGTGGATTATTTAGGTTTTCAAATCAAGGATGGCGAATTTAGACCAAATCCACGAAAGGTACAAGCAGTCAGTTACACAAGTAAGGCAGTTTATCGGTTTGGCTTTAAGAATGAAGTAAAAAAATTAGAGGAATTTTAACAGATCAGCTAGTGCTTTTAATTTTTGATGGATGGATGGATGTCTACTGTGCAATACTACATTAAAAAATCGATAATAAACCTATGGTCATTGAATATTTAAATAAACAAACATCCGAAACTGAATCACGTTACCACTTCTACGATTTAGAAACACTAGTCGTGTTTAACGCTATGAAACACATTCGACATTATTTACACGGCCGGCATATTGTTGTATTTGTTTGCGCACTTGGCGCTTGTATTTGAAATCCCTAGTTGTAGAGCGAGATCGGGAGCCAATAAAGCTTTCGTCCGTTCGCTCTTGCGAACTCGCCCCGTCTCTCGGACACCGTAGCATAAGTTAGGTTCTAAGAGAAATTATTGAAATATTATATTTAGTAATTAATCGTAACCACTCCTTTTCGTCGCCGTGCTTTCGCAATAGATTCTTCATAAGTTTCGCGTTTCTTAATACAAAATAGTATTAATTTTTTAAAACTATAATAGTTGCCACCAAACACACAGTTAGGTTATACTTCGCTCCACTTTGGAGCGAATGTTAGGTTACCCTCAACAGGCGATACCAACACATGGTATCGGAAGAGGCTACCATGATCCTAATGGTCCAGCATATCCTCTTTTTGATCCCTTGGAAATACTTTTAAAAGACACTCGATTTGCATGATCTTTGGTATTGGAGGAATTTAGTTGAAATTCATTATTTTTCCCGAGCTTTTTGAATTGTCCCATGCTTTTCATAATTTTTGCGCGCCTTTCGTCATCAGGCTTATATACTCGTTGCCCTTAGTTATCGGTCAGTATATCATTCTCCGTTAGCATTTGCATAGGAAGAGCCTCTAGCCGCGTACAAATACACACACACACCGACACCGCTGCCGCTATTTCGAATTATCTTTGGTCGTTTTCGTTCTCGATCGCTGCAGAAGTTCAATTTTCGGTCTGATTAAACGTTTGCTCGTTTTTTCGGTACGCTTGAGCTTGAGCGTTAGCTCCCCTACAGTGCGTGCGTGCGGCATATTACTGAAAGAATTGGTATTTGTTTTATTTTTCATATTAGTATACATTATTAGAACTTATTTGGTTGATCAGATTATTTGAAAACAATGAATAAAAATTCCTTAACCTATCCTTATGAACTGTTTGTTTTATTTTTATTATTTGAAATTACTATGTTATATTTTTCTTCAATACTTTCAACCTTATAGGGTCCACTATATTTAAAGACCAGCCAAAATCTAAAATATATATTTTTAAGTGGGGAATTCTATAATTCTTATGTATACCGGTTCATCATCTTTCATTCTTATTTTTGATTGTAAAAATTATTAGTTGAAATCAATTCGGATTATTTAAGTATTTTTTTCAACTGATGTGGAAAGTTTTTGTTCAGGTTGTCTAAGATTTCTTCTTAGTTTACATTTTTATTAGATTTAATTATATCGTAATCATCCAATACTTTAACTTTGATTGTATTTGTTTGAATGATTCAGTTTATTTCTTGAATTCAAAATTCGTACAAACGTGTTTTTAGAATACGCAATGGAATTTCCAGTAAATACTCCATTTTAGATTTCTTGGTTTGGTATTAATACAGTGGTTATCTGGTCTCAGTATGACCCAATCATTTTCTGGTTTTAAATATATTGACAGTCTAATAATTACCTCGGTTATTACCTTTACCGAGGTAATTATTACTTAAATTGTTACGGCGATAGTTGTTTCCTCTTTGTGTGTACAATATTGCCCGTCATTTAAGTACTGCATTGTATGTATTTAGTGATGGCTTCATTCATAGTTGAGAAGTTGCCTACTTCTAAAATGGTTTTTAGGCGGCCATGCTCACAATTTTTGTGGTGAATTTGTCAGCGTGTCCGGCTGGTAGGCCTTCGTCAATGTAGAAAGCTTTAAGGAGCTTTCGTAAGTTGTCTGTTTCTGTTGTACATTTTTCGGCTATTTTGCCTTTCTGGCTTGTTTTTGCCAGTTTAGCTTTGACTACGTTAAATGTTTCGCCGACTATAGTGTCTTGCAATTTTTTATGATTACATTTATTGTTAATTCATTCTGTACCTTGTATTGTGTAGATCCTACAATTTTAATTAATGACTTCTACAGCCAAATTTTTAAATGTGCCTTTAGTCAAGTTAACCAACTTCAAGGCTTTTATAAATCTTTGAAGGTGTATCTGTTGTCTGGCACACATTTACATTTGATTCTATATCTTCTTATTCTTCTGCCTCTGTTACTGTTATAACTGCAGGAATTGTTAGATCATTTAGATCTTTTTCTTTATTTCAAGTCCTTCGCTCGAATCGGAATCCTCATTTTCCGTTAGATCTATTTCTTGATCTTTTGTCAAAGGAGTATTTAAAATTGTCGGTATGGATATATTTAAATTATACCTTTCTTTGACAGTTATTAGATTTGTTCGTAACTTGATCAATAATTTAGATAATTTTGACCAATTCGTTTTATTTATTACTTGCCTTATCGAAAGAATCTACAAGAATCTTTGCATGTTTATTAATTGTGCCTTAATTGTAAGTGCGCCATGGGAAGATGAAATTTTTCTGCACATGAAATATTTAAATCTAAAAAAACTATCGTAAGTCAATTTTTTTTTTTGTTTTATTAAAAAAAATATATTTATTATATATAGATAGCATTTATGTCCTTTTAAACCCTTCCAGAGGGTATTATAGTTTCAGTCAAAAGTTTGCAACGCAGTGAATAAGACATTTCCGACCCTATCAAGTATTTATATTCTTTATCAGCATCACTACGAGGGTCGATCTAGCCATGTCCGTCTGTCCATCCGTCCGTTCCTACGCAAGTAGTATTTATGTCAATCGAAAATAAAACGAAATAAAACTATAACTAAAAATAACAACATAATAAAAAAAAA
>NW_026453245.1:300000-385194 GCF_025200985.1 Drosophila gunungcola
AGTCTCGCGCCCTCGTTGACGTTACTTATTGCCTCACAGAAGTTCCTATAGATTTTCCGTTTGGCTTTCCTGATCTCTTTGTTGTAGAGCGTCAGGTTTTGCCTGTATAGTTCCCAGTTCCTATCAGTTTTTTGTTTGTTGAACAGCTTCAGAGTGCTTACTCGTAGTCGTTCAAGACTGGTGCCACATGCCAGTTCCTAATGTGGGGTTTAAATGAATTGGTTGCTAGAGTTATGTCTAGCACCTCTTCCCGTACCCTAGTAACAAATGTCGGCCTGGCGCCGACATAACAGATCTCTAGGTTATTGTTTAAAATAAATTCTAGTAAATGCTCACCTCTGTTGTTGACATCCGTGCTGCCCCACATCACATGATGCGCGTTGGCATCGCATCCTATGATGAGGGGGATCTTGTTTGTCCGGCAGAGGTCCACGAGCCCGGGTATTCCTGGCGGTAGACAGGCCTCCTCCCCGGCAAAGTAGGCGGAGGCCACTGCTAGCTTTGGTGCAGCTCCTGTGCCGTTGATGGCTACGGCGACGCAGTCTCTGCTCATGAACTCTGAAAAGATACTATAATTGATATCTTTCCTTATAACGATGCATGATCTGAGAGGTAATCCTCCTGGATCGCATATTACCTTAGTGTCTTTCGTGTAGAGGCCTTTAATACCATGGTGCCACCATGGCTCCTGTACAAGGGCTAGCCCGAGGTGTTGGGACAGCAGATGCTGCTTTGGATGTTTACCTGGGCTAGCCGAGTGCTGCTTGTTGCAGCCATCACTCCGAGGTTTTGTGCTCCGTGATGTCTGGTAAAGAGAGAGAGCAAGTCTCTCCACCACCGTCTATCATGGTAACCTCGGCTTCTTCGCAGCTGTCGTCCAGGAGGAGCTCCTGGGCCAGCTCTTGGGATGACATAGGGTGTCCATCCCCTTGGTCGTCCCCAACGTCCATGCTGGTGATGGATTGTCCATCCTGCTCCCCACTCTGCAACTTCGGCTCCACGTTCAGTGGTTCGAGGGTATCCTCGACAGCCTTACAGATGTCGTTATTGGGCGCCTCTTCCGGAACTTTCTTAGTCTTTTTCAGACCGCTCACGGTGACGTTGCCAAACCGGAAGTTGAGCTTGTGGTCACGCTCCACTATCGGGAGACGTCTACGGGTGTGTAAGGCTACGGTGTTAAGACGGCCAAACAAGCGTCTTGTCGGTATACCTTCATCGGTATACCCGCTGTTTGTCCGGGGTTGCTTATTTGCTTGCGCTTATTCGCAACTAACCTTCCCAGAAGGTCGTTCGCTATCCGCAACCAGCGACCCGCCTGGTGGCCTCAGCTAAGCCTCCCTTCGAACCATCCCACTAGTTTTTGAGGACCAAGTGGGGCCATAGCTGCTTTAGCCGAAAGACTTTCAGAGTCGATGAGCGAGTCAACTTTAGTTGAGACACTGCGAGCAAACCTTTTAGCTGACATTCAGCATGAAACTCTAGTGTCAAATCTTTACGTCATTTAATTCGAACGAGATAAATCGTTATGCAGACCGTTTTAAAGGCAAAACCTATATCAGTTCCTACTCGAGCTTTGCCACAAAGAGAGGTTCAAGACTTGATTATATCCTCTCCTGTAGACCCAACAATGAGATCACTGTCTCCTTATCAACAAAAACATGTTCAAAAAGCAGTCAATTTAATCCCTTTATTTTCTAAACAAAGAGTTGGTAGAACTTCATTAATTCCCCATGTTGTTGATGTAGCCGATGCTAAGGCTATCAAACAGCGTCAATATGCCGTGTCGAGTGCGGTGGAGAAGCAAATGTACGATGAGTTGGATCGGATGATTGCACTGGGAGTTATTCAAGAGCCAAACAGCTCATGGTAGTCTCCTGTCGTTTTAGTGAAAAAACCTGGAAAGGTTAGGTTAGGTATTGACAGTATAAGCTGAATACATCACAAGTCTTGATCTGAGAGACGCCTTTTGGCAGATATTACTTGATGAAAGCTTTCGCGATACAACGGACTTTACGGTTCCTGATCGACCTTTTTATGAGATTTGTGGTTATGCCATTTGGATTAACCATATAACCATAACCCCCTGTACCATATTAATAGTATTTTCCCAATTAACTCGCGCAAATCTCACTATCAACGTCGAAAAGGCTCAAATGTGTTCAGCACCCGTGCTACATAGCCCGTGAGGGAGATGAAGTGCTAATTGATTTAATGCCAAAAAACTTAACCAGTGTCAGAGAAAACATACAAGCACTGAAAAAGAATGCCACGCTGCGGTTTTAGCAGTTTCACAATCATAACCGATCATGTGTCATTTAAGTGGCTTATGACTCAAACTGATCTTAGATCTCGTCTGGCTCGCTGGTCCCTAAGGCTACAAGGTTTTTATTTCAACATACAGCACCGAAAGGGCATCCAAAATATAGTTCACAATGCTTTATCGCGTACCTTTACCGAAGACCTGTCCTCCATTTTCCTTGACAGTCTGATAGTCGATTTAACATCTTCCGAATTTAAATCGGTAAATTACGAGGATCTCAAGAACAAAATACACAAAATCATTCTAATTTGCCAGACCTAAAAACTAAAGACAAGTGTATTTTTCGTAGAGCGGAGCCTGCCCCCGGAGCTAAAGTGTCAGACGACTCCTGCTGGAAGCTTTGGGTGCCACGATCTCTAGTGTTGTTTGCCCTGAAAATGGCCCATGACAATCCCGCGGTGGAATAAATAAGACATTTGAATTACTCAGACGGCAATACTACTGCGCTAACATGGTTACTGATGTTAAAAATTACATCAATTCATGAGATACCTGCCGTGCCACTAAGCATTTCAGTCAGACAATTAAACCTCACCGTTTTTTCAAAAGTTGTTTATTGATTTTTCGGGACCTTATCTAAGCAGTTAATCTGGGAATGTAGGGATTTTTGTTATATTAAATCAGTTCTCAAAATTTCCATTTTTAAAGACTGTGCGTAAGTTTACTGCTGAACTATAAGAAGCTACTTGGAAGAAGAACTATTTTATTGTTTCGGAACTCCAAATAGTATCTGACAACGAAGTTCAGTTACAGTCCAAAACATTTAATTCCTTGTTAGATAAATAAGCCCAAAGCTTCGACAAAGCGAGAATTCGAAAGAAGTTCGGAAATTATTATTATGATTTGGAAGACCTTTAAGGGCGCATTATAGGAAAGTTTCACGCAAAAGATATCAAACAATAATCCTAGTGCGACTCTCGCTCGTGCTGCATGAACCACCAGCGTGATTTAAGTGGGGGATAAGCTTTAAGATACCTAAATATAGATAAAGTAAGACAAGCTCATAACTTTTTTAATTTTTCCCACCATTCTTACTCCCACGCATACGAGCTTTCAAAACTTTCTGCAAAGCAATGATTATATTTCTCCTCACCCGGTCTATTACCTCGTGGCTGCCATGTTATGAAGACATATAGTGCAAAGTAAAAATACATTAAAAATTTTACACTGCCAAAACGTGCAGTTTTAAATTAAAATTAACAGAGTGATTCATGGGATATATTATGTGCGCCTACCTATACGCGTTTTCAAAAAATATTTTCTGGATTTTGGGTGCCGTTTAAAGGTATTTAATTCCCTTCACTGAAAATTTTTACATGTACTTACATACTCGATAACCACATGTTTTAGGCACCCAGTTATACACCAAGATGAAAGCGATCTATTGTCTCATAGTGGTTGCTCTGCAGATGGAAAGCTGCCTTTTTTATTGGCCCGTCTTTGGGAAGAAAAATTTTCAATACCATCACCTTGGCCAGGAGCTCTCACCACCCGGCAACAAATGATGAGCGGACCGGCTAGGAACAGCCCTCTGGCCCGGAACGTCTTTCAAACAGCTTCCCAGGATTCCAAGTAGATCTCGTCAAGGTGTAATCTCGTCAGGTCGGAGTGGCAACCACGCGAATTTAGGTGCCACAGCAGACAATTGCTAAAAGTTCTTTTAGACCCTCAGTTGTCTGCGAAAAAGGCATTTGAATTTACGCTATATACGCTACGTTATATCGGCAACAGAAAAGAAAAAAATAAGAAAACCTCATGAAGAAATTAATAGTAGGCAGTGCTGCGCCTATAAAGCTTTTAAATTTATATATATAAAGAAAAAGTAAAATGCAAACAAAACCAATTAAAATGAAAAACAAACTCAATTTATTGCGGTTAAATTCCTCTTTCTTATCACCAAACTCTAAAAAAAACGTCATAACATTTACATAAATAGAGCACCCTCACACCGGCAAAAGATCTTTTGGACTTAGAGAACATATGTAAGTGAACTTATAACTAATTATTTTATATTTTCTTTAAATTTAGAAAATAAAAGATATTACGTTATGTGAGCTGTAAAAAGTTGATAAATAAGTGAGAAAACAAAACCACATGTCCCACACTGTTTGAAAATCATTGTTCAGTACTTTTGAGACCGCTTACTTAACTATGACTACACTTAAAATAAAAAATTATTAATAAAATTTAAACATTTATTAAAAATTACAAGTATATAAAAATACCAATTTTTCAAATAACTTAAGCACTTTTGATAATAATATGAAAAGAAGAATTAAATAATTAAATGTTAATTACTAGCAATAAATTATTTTTTTTGCATTAATTTAAATCATAAAACAAACAAGATAAACATCTGAATAAAATCGAATACAAATTGTTGTTCAATTAAACACAACTAAGGCCTAATTATACATTATGTTATACACTTATCTTATTCTACGCAAACCTTTTATATTAAAATTTAAATTTTCCTGCGCAACCTATAGCCTTGGAATTTTACAAAACGAATTAAAAATGATTGATTGATTTATAATTTAGAAATGAACCTCTAGGGTGAGTTACTGAAAAGAACGCCCAAATAATGACACGTCTTCATTTCATAAAGTTTCTTACTTGTGATTCGTATTCTATTCTTATCTATGGCCTACGCAGAGACCGCATCTGTTTGCCCTGAGCGGGAGAGCTATATTTTGACTGCCGCAAAAGTCCTTTGTGCAGTATGGGAAACATTTTAAGTGTTAATATCTGGAGGCTCAAGAGTCCTGCAATTAAAGATTACTGGTGCTAGCAACTGTTCAATTTCTGCACTATGGTTAATTGAGTGGCTCTCAATTGGGCTCCAAACAATTTTCGGTATCCTTAAATCCTATAAGAGGGCAAATTTTTTTCGGTCGATAAATACATGCATCTTGCATCTTGACCATTACTACCCGAACTTTCTCATCCTTACCTTTATGTACTTCTTCTACCTTTCATAACGGCCATCTCGATGGATGACAACATTTATACTTTATTAGAACTACTTGTCCCTTTTCTATATTGGGCATATTCTTTTGTTGTTGTATTGTATATAAGTAGTCCTCTTTCCATTAATTCCAAAAATCTCTTCTAATTTGTTGAATTAATTTTCACCTATCTAAATTCCCAATTTTTTCATTTTCTTCTAAAGGCTCAATCACATCCAACGGTGGTCGTGCTATCAGAAAGTGTCATTATCTGATAAATATAGCGGGGCGTCAGTTCAAAACTCCTTCTATTTGGCATGGCAATGTCGACATCTCTTCGTATGCCAGATTTCCGTCACCAATAACCCATTTTAGATGGTATTTCATAGATTTTACACCGGCCTCCCAGATACCTCCAAAGTGAGGTCCTGGCGGGGGAATAAAATGCCAATCAATCCGTCTTTCCCGAGTTGAGATGCAACCCTGGAATTTTCTTTTATTGCTTTCGCCAACTCTTCGTCCATTTTTCTTGCTGCTCCTACAAATTTGTTCCATTGTCGGAATAAATAGCACCACACGATTAAAGTTATGGCAGAATCACTCCAGGCGTATATTTTTTCCGCATTATTAATTAATTGCAGCATATGCCTTTTCCGAAGCGTCTGCAAATCCGTGCAGTTCAATAATCGTATTCCATTTGCTTTGAATCTATCTCGGTATTCTGATTTTCGCCAATAATAATTTTTTTTTTTTAAGTCCGACTATTCGTGGGTATCATCAATTGATAATTCCTGATCCCAGCTATTTTCGGAAATCCAAAGTTTTCGGGTCATGATAGTGTGGAAAGAACTGTTCTTTTATTTTCTTTTTAAGAAATCCATAAGTTAACGTTAAATTTAAAATTATCTTTTTGGGGTTCCCATTGAAGTCCCAATGTTTTGACAAACCTGTATCCTCTACAACATTTAATATTTCTGGTTTGTTAGAAATTCATTTCCGTAAATTCAGGTTTACTTTATTAAACACGCTGGAAGGCTCCTGTCATGAGACCATCCATGTAGAAGTCATATCTAATTATATAACCAATTTCTTTATTTTTACACATGTCTGCAATATCTACTAGAACTCTAGTAGCCAAATATGAAGAAGATGCAGTACCATAGGTAAGATATTTTAATTAATAGGATAGGCTAGTGAAAAATTTTGCCATTTTGCTTTATTTATATTTATGTGTCTAATCGGAAGAACTTTCGTTAATTTTGGAAATAAAATTGCCTCGGTGAGCAATGGCTTTTTAGAGTTAGGGGATTTAATTACAATTTTTATTTTATATTTTGGATCACATGTACCTTCAGAAGATATCCTACTAATCTGAGTTTTAGATTTCATTTTTGGCATCTTTAGAATTTGTGCTGCCTCTTCTGATACAATAGTGCTTTCGGATCCACTGTCAATCAGCGCTCTTAAGCTTTAAAAATCGCCATTGGCAAGTAATGCTTGAGTTGCCGTCACACAAGTGTTGACTTTTTCCCTTATTTGAGCATTTAAATGCAGCATTGTGTGGTGGGCTTTATTACAAAGCGAACACAAATATTCGCTTGTACATTTTGCCCGTTAAGACGCTTAAGACATATTGTGCATGATTTCACCTTTTTGCAGATTGGGCACCGTTCTCTTTAAAAAATTATTAGGCCTGAAAAAGATATAATTATTATGCATACCTGGAAGTCTTTTTGATACGCGTTTCTTCCTGTACAGAGCAAGTCGAACACAGCCGCTGCTCCAAAAAGTCCATAACATCCGTTATAACAAAATTATAACTTTGCTGTTTTTTATTTTTTTTTTGTTCTTCAACATTTAGTAATGGTTAAATATTTCAGAACTACGGTTTAAATTTCATCAAAATCGGACGACTATAACATAAAGCTCCAATGGAAACAATAAAAATATTTAAAAAATTTTTTAAAAATTTACCTTTTTTATTTTGTAAATTTTTTTAGAAATTCTTTTTGACTCTTTTATAACTTGACAGTTCAGAATTACGTTTTTAATTTTATTAAAAAATCGGACGACTATAACATAAAGCTCCAATGGAAACAATAAAAATATTTTAAAAAAATTTAAAAAATTTACCTTTTTTATTTTGTAATTTTTTTAGAAATTCTTTTTGTCTATTTTGTAATTTGACAGTTCAGAATTACGTTTTTAATTTTATTAAAAACGGAAACCGATATCATATAGCTGCCATAGGAACTCAAATAATTGAGCTGCAAATCATCATATCTTTAATGTTTTTAAACATACACGCAAGTAAATCATAGTTTTAATGTCTTAAAGAATATTTAATTTTTGCAATAGCTGCAAGGGTATATAAACTTCGGCATGCCGAAATTTGCTTTCCTTCTAGTTTAATTTTTTTTTAGTTCTTCGACAAGAAATGGTTAAATGTTTTAGAATTAGGGACGACTATATCATATAGCTCCCATAGAAATAATAAAATATATAAAATAACTATCTAATAATTTAGCTGCAAACCATCACAGCTTCAATGTTTTCTTAATGTTTTCAAAAATGTTTAATGCTTTCTAAAATGTTTAATTCTTGAAATAGCTGCAAGGGTATATGAACTTCGGCTTGCCGAAGTTTGCTTTCTTTCTTGTTTTTAAAGTCATATTAATTAATTATAATGTTGAAGAGTCTGGGTATTCCATTTTTTGAGCACCATATGAGCAAATATCCCATGAACTTTGTCGGACAGATTGAGCTTCAGTTTTAAGATGTGTAGCGCTTCATTATTGTTGTCAATAAATTTTTTTTATTACTTGAAAAATTTAAAGTTCCATCAGGCGATTTAGCTGTTTCGAAAACATTTTACGAAAGTTCCCAAGCGGCATCGTAGTTTTCTGTGGAGCCCAACAATAGGTGAAGGAGGTACTTAGATTCTCCCTTGTATGTATCAACTCGGTCCCACTCTTTGGCGTCACCATCAAATGTGGGCACCTCAATTTTTGGAAGGCACCCACGACCTCCATATAACTAACAACTTTTTGCTTAATTTCCTCATTTATTTCAGTCGAAATGTTCTAAAAGTCAAATTCCAACTTGCTAAGGGTCAAATCAAAATCTACACTATAAGCTCCGACTTTTGTTTTTAACTCCAAAATATTATGCCAGAGGAATTTTTTTTTATATTTTCTAATTCGCAGAGTTTCTCTTATCTGGTTTTGAATTTCTAAAAACGTTTCATCTAAATTTTTATTAAGCTGCTTAATTTTTCGTTCTATTTACGAATGTCTATTCAGTTTTTTAACCTCTACCTCTTTTTTATTTCTGACGACCGTTTAAGCAGATTCAATATTTGCTCGGACAATATTTTATATTTGTATTTTTATTTAGTTGGTTTTGGCGACCTTTCCAAAGTATATTAATTGTTAGCCGGCTCGAGGTCAGGATGTTGAAAAAAAAAACACAAAATTATTTCAATTTTGGTAATTTTGTCAATATATTTCGGTTGCACTTCGGCAACCGCCTTCAGGACAACTATAAAATAATTACAACGATTTTATTATTTTTAACAAACAGAAAACAATTTACATTTGACATACATTTAATTTACACGTCCGCGTCCGGTGACGTTTAGTTGTTAACTAATTTTTTCTTTTTCCCTAGTAAGTGTCTATATAAATGAGCGCAATTGTCAGTGTCCGTTTTGTAGATCATCCGTATGTCTGTAGGTGTTTTTATGATATGTAGCATTTCTATGGTGAATCGTTTGGCATAGTGTTGTTCTTGTGATAAAATACTCGCCTCTTCGAAGTTCGGTGAGTGATTACTCTTGGCACAGTGGGACATGAGTGCTGTTTTTTGCGCGCTCGTATGATGTCTAGCTTTGAAGTCCGATTTATGTTGTGCTAGTCTAGTTTTCAGTTTAGATTTTGTTGTTCCTATATATATCATGTTGCATATTTCGTTGTTGTTGCCGTTGCACGGTATTTTGTATATTACGTCTTTTTTGTCAATTTCATTTATCTTTGATTTTGTTCTGTTGTATATAGATTTTAATGTGTGGTCCGGTTTATGTGCGATACTTATGTTTTCTTTGTCGTAGCATTCCGATTTCGCTACACGTTCGGATAATGCCGGGACGTATGTAATTGACATATATTTTTTGTTTTTATTGTTTTTAACGCTATTTTGTTTTGTTGTTTTGTGTTCCGATAATAATGTTTTTATTATGTGTTTTGGGAAATCATTGTCTGTCAACATTGATTTTATCTCCTGGGTCGTCTCTTCGTGGTAATCCGTGTCTGAAATTTTGAGCATTCTATGTATTCAGCTTCTAGCTGTATTTATTGTCATTTGTTTTGGGTGTTTGGAGTTGAAATTGATGATTCGTCCGGACGCAATTGGTTTTTTGTACCATTTTAATTTTAATCGATTTCCACGTCTAATTATCACTGAGTCCAAATAAGGTAATTGGTCGTTTTCTTCTAGTTCCATTGTAAATTTTATATTATTGGTGAAAGAGTTGAGCATGGTCAGTGTAGTTGAATGATTGCGAACAGGTCATCTACGTATTTTGTCAGTAATCTTGGAGGTCGTCTTAATTTTTCTAATGTGTTGTCCAGGAGAGTTTCCATTACAATATCTGCAATGACCGGCGAGGCTGGCGATCCCATAGGCATTCCTTTTAATTGTGTGTACAAATTGTTTTCAAATTTGAAATATCTGTTTTCTTGAATACAAAATTTTATTATGTCCATAAATATTGCTTGCGGTATTTTACTGTGTTTTTGTATTATTGTCCACTTGTTTTTAATTATATCCAGGGCTAGATCTGTCGGTATACTCGGAAATAATGAAATTACGTCAAATGAAATTAATCTTTCATCGTCGCCAATATATGTGTTGTTGATTTTTTCTTTGAATTCTTCTGAATTTTTTATGTTGTATTTGGAGTCTATTGTTATGTTTTTTAATATGTCAATTATGTATCTGCATAGTGCATAGGATGGTGATCCGATGGAGGAGCAGATTGGTCGTAGAGGGGTTCCTTCTTTATGAATTTTGGGTAGTCCATATATTCGTGGTGGTAAAGCTGTGGTGGTTGTCAACTTATTTCTTTCGATCCTTGAGATAAGTTCCATTTTTAATAGTTTGTCCACAATTTCGTTATTTTTTGTTTGTAGTCTAGAGGTAGGGTCTTTCCTTAATGTCCTGTATGTGTTCATATCCTTTAATATGTCCTTCATTTTTTGGTTGTAGTCATCTTTGTTCATAGCTACCGTCTTGTTACCTTTGTCTGAGGTCAATATTAAAATGTCGTCATTTTCTTTAAGAAATCTCCTTGTTTTTCCCATTGTGTCTAGTATTTCACGATCAAATGCACTTTCTTTGTTTGATGTTTTGTGGTCTTTGATAAGCAAAGAGAATTGGGTTCGCGCCTCTTCTTGTTTCTCTTTGTCAAGGATTTCCTCTCCGTCCGCAATGTATTTTAAGAGAGGGAATTTCTTCTTCTCTATTGGGAGCGCGAACTTTGGGTCCTTCGCCAAAAATGATTTTATTGCTGGCGGGAATTCGGTGTCCGTTTTGTTTACAAACCAATCAGCTGTTTTTTTGTTGTCTGTTAGAACTTTGCTCCGTTCCATCTGCAGTCTTTCTAGTTTCCTTATTTGTCTCATCTTGGTTGTTTTTGTTAGTTTTTTGGTAATGTTCTGCTCGCTCTCCATAAATGATGTGAAGTCGTTCGGGTCTAATTGTTTTTGTAATATCGTTTTCTTATCCTCTCTCTTTTTGATTAGTCTTTTTTGTATATGATGTTTGTGTTAGCAAGCTTAATATTTTCATATGGTAGTAATGTGTGTGTTTGTCCAGTAATTTGTTTATGTCAAAATGTATATCCTTATCTTCTGTAAACAATTTGTGGCTCCTAGTGCTGTCTTTTATGAATTTGGGTATTATTTTTGTCTTCCTACATTTTAAAAGAAATTTATTGTTTGTATTTAACTTGGTTAATTTAGTTGACGTCAGTTGAAAATTGTTAATCGTTGGTCTTGCTTTGTAGTAGTTACGTTTAATTTCCGCATATCCCATTTTGGAATGTTATGCTATCGGCGTGCCTTCCGTTATTTTATTAAGTTGGTTTTGGCGACCTTTCCAAAGTATATTAATTGTTAGCCGGCTCGAGGTCAGCATGTTGAAAAAAAAAACACAAAATTATTAAAATTTTGGTAATTTTGTCAATATATTTCGGTTGCACTTCGGCAACCGCCTTCAGGACAACTATAAAATAATTACAACGATTTTAATATTTTTAACAAACAGAAAACAATTTACATTTGACATACATTTAATTTACACGTCCGCGTCCGGTGACGTTTAGTTGTTAACTAATTTTTTCTTTTTCCCTAGTAAGTGTCTATATAAATGAGCGCAACTGTCAGTGTCCGTTTTGTAGTAGAGCGCGCAAAAAACAGCACTCATGTCCCACTGTGCCAAGAGTAATCACTCACCGAACTTCGAAGAGGCGAGTATTTTATCACAAGAACAATACTATGAACAACGATTCACCATAGAAATGCTACATATCATAAAAACACCTACAGACATACGGATGAACTACAAAACGGACACTGACAATTGCGCACATTTATATAGACACTTACTAGGGAGAGGAAAAATTAGTTAACAACTAAACGTCACCGGACGCGGACGTGTAAATTAAATGTATGTCAAATGTAAATTGTTTTCTGTTTGTTAAAAATATTAAAATCGTTGTAATTATTTTATAGTTGTCCTGAAGACGGTTGCCGAAGTGCAACCGAAATATATTGACAAAATTACCAAAATTGAAATAAGTTTTTGTTTTTTTTTTTCCAACATCCTGACCTCGAGCCGGCTAACAATTAATGTATTTGTATTTTATTATAAAATTTCATCCTAACGCTACATGTTTGGAACTTATAAGTTAATGCGATAGTCACTAAGAGTTGCAAATATTTAATTGTTACATTATACTTAAAACTGCTAATATTTTAGTATTAAAAACTATCTTTCTTTTACTTATGACAAGACATTTTGATTTTGATTAGTTGATCCCAAGTCCATTATTCGTGCAAGTTCTCTGCTACAAACATCTATACACTCATTTATTCTGTTTAAAGGACGACTCACATACATTTGGACATCATCAGCACACAAGTGTACATTACATTCAGATAACGCATTGGGAAGGTCATTAACAGATAAGGTAAACAATAAGGGACCAAGCACAGACCCTTGGAGTACACCACGATTAACATTTTCACATGAAGACGAAACGCTAGACAGTACAACAGATTGACGACGATTTTGTAGGTACGAAGACACAAGTTTGAGAAAAAGTTTTAGAAAACATAAACATATTACGCAGTTTTGCACAAAGGACATTATGGTTTACTGTATCGAAGGGGTTACTATAGTCCAGTAAAACTAAGAGTGTAACATTGTTTTCGTCTATTTGTTCCCTTAGGTCGTCTGCAATTTTTAAAATAGCTGAGGTACAGCTTCTGTTTTTCCCAAAACCAGACTGATTATTAGTAAGCATTGCATTGTCGGACATAAATTTATAAATTTGATCAGCAATGAGATTTTCAAATACCTTTGATAGGAATGGCAAAATGCAGATGGGCCTGTACTCAGTATTTGGTTTCAATTTTTATAAATTTGGGGCTTATGTTGTCAGAGCCAGCGGCGTCACTCTGAATTCTTAGTATATGTTGAAGGACATCACACTGGTTAACACACGTAAACCTAAATCTAATATCACAAACAGTTTCAGGTACAAATCGTGGGTTCAGATATTTATTTTCAGTGATTTCAGGAACTGTGCAGTTTAAGAACTTTTAATTAAGTTCATTTAAATTTATGTATTGCTCAAGTCTTGGTTTAACTTTGCATATTCCAAGGTTTTTAATTATTTTCTATGTCTGAGCAGTGGAAGATGCGTTGTTGAATTTATGGGAGTAGAAGTTTGTCTTGGCGGTATCAGTAAGTTTTTCTTAATGACTTGAACACCGCGTAAGCTTGAGGTGTCCTGTACCATCTCCACTTATTGTACGCCCCGTCACGCAATATTAGTCTTTGATGTTTTTCTTTGGTGTTCATGGTTTTTCAGAAAAACGAATAACTTTTCTACGAACAGGCAAGAGACAGTTATATAAATAACAAATGTTGATTTGTAAACGGTTAACTTGTTCTTCTTTTTCGGAAAGGGTATATATGTTATTCCAAATGCACGAATTAAAGGTGGAGTCCGAAAGGTCATAGTTGATATTTCTAAAATCCCTATAAACTATTGGATGGTCAAGGTATTGTAGGTCAAGTGCTTAAGTCAAGAATATGAGGTCATGTTTTGAAAACGATGGGACGATAAGTTGGGCATATGTAGCTACTTTGTCTGTATTAGACACAAAAAATAAGTCTAAAAGCGAGTTGCGGGTTTTGGTAAAATGCGTAGGGGTCACGAAGTTAACCAACTTCTTCACCAGCGGTTTCATGTCCTCTGCAAGGTGGGATTCCCTTAAAATGTTGTTATTAAAATCGCCTGTTATATTGACTTATGAATAATTTAATGACACATTAGGAAGGATATTTAAAAATTGTTCGTAGTCAATACGGCAGTTAGGTTGGTATATACACCCAATTAGCAGCTTATGAGCATATCTTTGGCATATAATTTCTATAAATAAGTATTCTATTCCACTACTGGTTGAGTGTTTACATACAAACGTGGAACAAACCAAGTTTTAGAAACACATATAACATCGACATCGAATTGATAAAGGGGTATTTAAATTCTTCAATTTATCGTGTGAGGCTTTGGGCATTTATATGACACACAATAAGACCAGCTCTCTTCATTCCGAGAACCCTTAACATCGCATGGCTATTTGATCGATTTGGATTTATGTTTATGTCATTGCTGACACCCATTTTAAATTATTTAATTAAAATATTAGCTGCGCTCGCAGTCTACATATATTTATGACAGAAAGACACACCATACCAGGAAACAAAATAAAATTATTGCGACTGATTCTAATGCTTTAGGCGGCGGGGTCAGTTTAAGAGAGAAGCACAGTGCGTGAAAAAGTGCTTTCACATTTTCCCCCTGGACTTGTGGGACCCCATGCCAACGCAAGTCACAGGCGACTTCGACGCCGCCTGTGCGTTGCAGGAGGCCACCCTCTTTGCCTCCAACTCGTCAACGCGCTGATCCTGGCAGTTTTTGGACAGTTTCGCCTCCAGCTCCTGGACCCGCTGCCTCAGCATCCCCATTTTTCTCACCTCGCTCTCCAATTGAGTGACTCTCAGTGAAAGTTTGTTGCAGTCAGCTATTAACTTAAATTTTTCTTCCAGAGTGCCGGTTATACGTGCCTCGCCATCACGGATCTCCCCTGCAAGACTTTCCTTTAGCTCGGAAAAGCTGAGGTCGATCGTGTGAAGCAGTTGAACATCGGAGTGACGGGCTCCCTTCAGATCGGAGTGAGTTTCCTTCCTAAGTCGCTTTGCTGCTGAAGACATTATTGTGTTGGTGACGAGAGTTTTTCGGTTGAGTGTTTTAATTTGTTGAGTGTTTTTTCTCTGTGTTCTTGTGTTTTGCTAGGCACTGTTTCCTTATGGTTTGTTGTTGCACTTAAAATTGCGAATTATTAAGAAGCGATTTTATAGCTTAAAACAGATTTATTCCGGGCAAAAAGAAGTTATTTGTGTTTTACTCTTATTTATGCTGCTGCAGTAAGAAGTTTTTAATTTTTTTAAGCCGAGTTTAAGGTGTTTTTCGGTGTTTAAAGCGGAGGTTTAAAAAAGTGCGTCTATTTCTCTCTCTCCCTCTTATTTCTTTTTATATTAACTTAAATATATCTTATCTTTTGTGCAGGTCGCTGGTGTCTTCGCTGCTTTCGCCGTTGCTGTAGATGCCGCTGTTGTCTTGGTCGCTGCTGTATATGCTGCTGCTTGTAGATTCTGTTTTTATCAATGCTGACGTTGTCGTATCTGCTGCTGTAGACGTAGATGCTGCTGCTCGTAGTTGAGTTGATGTGGATGCTGCTGCTTTTAATTTTTAGCGAGAACACCAAAGTTTTGTTATTTATTCATGGGTAAATTGGGTTTTTGATTTTGATTTTGTTGTTGTTGTATTTGTTTTTGTATTTTTGTCATATCGCACACTAAATGTTCACTTTTCAAAAAAAACATATAAGCTGATGCTTATGGCCTCAAGCACGCAGTACAACGACTTAAAATAAGTGGTTGTATAGCAACCTTTAGCTTTATTTCAAGTCTAAATATGATGTTTTTAATAATAAAAAAAACAGATTCTTTTTTATCTTCTTGCGTATAATGTTATATTCTGTTTCTTACCACGGGTAGGGGAAAAAGAGATATTTTATTTTGCTACCCTAGCTGCAGTACATACAGAATTTAAGAAGCTGGTTTATAACTCTGAGTCTCTTACCACTGGTGGGGGAAAACTGCAGAGTGCCTCGAAGGATTAAAATAAAGACAAAGAAATAAAAGAACGCCCAAATAATGACACGTCTTCGTTTGCTGAGTTATTATTTCAAACTATTTTATTTTATAAAGTTTCTTAGCAAGTAAAATGGATGAGATTCGTATTCTGTTTTTAACTATGGCCTACGCAGAGACCGCACCTGTTTGCCCTAAGCGAGAGAGCTATATTTTGACCCCCGCACAAGTCCTTTGTGCAGCGTGGAAAACCTTTTGAGTGATAATATTTGAAGGCTCAAGTGGACTCCAATTACAAAAATAACTTTTCCCTTGCATGGTTTAGGTAACAGATCGTAATTTATGGCTCTGGAACGATTCACAATAAGACATGTACAGAGCTCATAAAATCGTATAATCGGGATTATTATCTTATTTCCCTAACTTGGGAAAACATTCTTAAGTGCGTCAAGGGAGATCACAACTACCCTGATATCACTTATAGTCAAAAACATTCTGTGAACGCTCGCACAAGGTCATTTTACATGTTATATGTATATATATACTGTTGACTCAAGTGGCTGCTATGTTCAGGTCATATACTTATTTTTAGACGTGTTCATGTTTGAACAGTTAGCGACGCCGTTTGTTAATGGGATCACCAACTAGTTTAAATTTGTAATTCAGTGAACATGGTTGGGCATACTCTGTAACAATAACACCAGCCCACTGTAAATTAAACTGAAACCTTGGTGTGTCGTCTCCCATAGGGTGTTAAGAAACGATTTTTTTCCTCCATACACCTTAACCCGTGTAGCTTTATCGCTCCCTCAGTCGTTGTCCAGACCCACACGTGATTTTTTAAGATTAAACGTATTTACGAGCAAGAAGCACAAGGACTCTATAGAACCAAACCTTCTACCGATCATACAGCCGTAACCAGCACGTGCGACTATCCTTGAATACACCGCCCTTTAGCTCGTATTGCAAAAGCCGGCAAACATGTTGCAGGTTATATGCTACAGGAATTTCGCAATTGTAGCTGGAGAAAAACTTAAAATCGTCATAAGCCATTGTCTGGAAAGTGATGGTACAAGAGCTGGGAAAAATCAAGGAACAGCGGATCGAGCTGGTAATCTTTTTAAAGCAGCGGTACAAGAGCTGTAAAAAATCAAGAAGTAGCGGATCGGGCTGGTAAGCTTTGAAAGCTGCGGTACAAGAGCTGGGAATGATCAAGGATCAGCGGATCGGGCGGGAAACAGTTTTACAGGCAAAGGAATGTGTACACGGGCTGGGCAGCAGCTGACTCTGTTTTCTTTGTGTATTCAATTACTCTGCATTCTACGAGTGAGCATCGCTGTGTCTTTGACCCTCATATGCAAGATCTTTCCTAGTTAATCCAATTCAAGTGTTGGTTTAGCGTCTTACTGACTCTAGATTATGTTCTAGGGGCAACTACAATACAATAATAAAAATATAAACATTTTCGTGAGCCCGACCGTTGCATGAAATTCTAGTCAACTTGGCGACTTATTCCCGACCAACTTGGCGATGGAATCATGTAGAGTTAAACTTGTAAAAATCTTGCTTAATAAACCTGATGTTAAGCATAATTCATAACGAAGGGTAATTTGCCTCGAATAGATTGAAAACATCTTTTTTCAAGGAGTAACTTATCAACTTATCTGTTACTACAATATTGGAAGTCAACTTGACGATTCCAATAAAACAAATATTTAAATATTTAATTTAATTCGCTTTATTAAAGTGAACTTGGCGACTCTCAGGATAACCGTCGGTTAATTTCCGAAATGAAAGTCAACAAGGCGGCTCTTTAACAGGAATTCAAGTGTATCCAGCTTATTTAAGCAAATAAATTTTCTTCCAACGAGTCAGGCAAAATGGAGGTCGAAAATTTGATTGCAATCAAAGCCAAATTGGCGAAGAAATCCAAATTTTGCGGAGGAACACCAAAAAAGGTTTCCAGCAAAAGAAAGGAAAAGCCGTTTTATTTCGAAGACAGAAAACGCCAAATTGAAAAGTATTGTAAAAAATTCGGCAAAGAAAATAGTAATATCCTAGAAATGTTAAAAGATACCACAGTGTCGCATGTTTATTTTGAAAAGCATTACTACAATCAAAAGAAAACGACTGTTTATCAAACTATCGCAGAATTTAATACCAAAATTCTTTAATTGATGGAAACTGAAACATCATCGGAATTGGTGGAACAAATACAAAAATTGATAAGACACCAAGCGGCGGTTTTAGAATATATGAATCTATGAAAACAAATATACCTATAAATCAGTAATCGAAAATTTATGGAAACAAATTGAAAGCCTTCATTTTGAAATCCACAAATTGTGTATCTAACCTGAAGAATTAATAAAATGGTTCATGAATCTGCGATCCCAAAAATACAAAAAATGTGGTACTTTAAAGCTAGTCCCTCTGAAAGGTTAGTTAGGCATTTAGAATTAATAGAAGTTAAATATGACCCGTTTCAATAATAAGCAAGTTCTTTCTATCCAGTCATTCTTTTTCATATGACAATTAAGCAAGATCGCATACACTGTATAAGCAAACACATTTATAGACCAGGGAAACCCAATCAAAAAAGAATTCCTTGGCGGCGAAATTCATAAGGAAAAACAAAAAACAAGTGCTTCAACGACAGCGAGTTTGTTGGCGTTTTGTCAAAAAGGACATATACAAATGCGATCAATTCAATGATTTTTCTCCTGCTGAAAGGATGGCCTGGGTTCAGCGAAAGAAATTGTGCGTCAATTGTTTGAAGGCCGATTACATGTCCAAACGATGCATTGTGAGGAGTTGAATAACTCTCCACAAGTTAGAAAGCAAGCAGAATAAGCGCATGCAAGCAGTGGCCTACCAGTTACCAGTTACGCGGCGAATTCATCCGTAGTAACGGTAGTGCGGCGAGAGAGAGTGGTGCACTGAGCACCAGACAAGGGCAAGGAGAGTCCGAGAGGGACAGCAATAGAAGAGAGCGGCGAAGGGCCGTGGGCAGAAGGAAGTAACGGGACGGCACCGGACTTTGGACCCTGACATTGGTGCCGTGCGCAGAGGGCGAAAGGTCGAACGGAGGCAAGGAGACGCCGATAACTAGCGGTAAACGGAGGCCTATATAAACCGGCCGAGCGCAGGAAGCTGGATCAGTGGATTTCTACCAAGTCAACAAATAACAGGCATCAAGTGAACCAGTAACCAGTGAAACAAGTGAAGGAGCAAGTAAAGCCGTGCGAAGTCATCAAGGAAACAAGATCGCTACGTCGAGACGTTCGGGACTTAGAGCTAAAGTCTCCGAATTGAGACACAGGTAGCTGAGGTCCTTACGGCATCACACGGCTAAGTCCAGGCGCTTTGTCACAACTTCTGTCGCTATTTGAGCTTGGAATCCCACCCGGCGTGTCCGGCAGAGTTGAACAAATAGAGTCCTTCGACAAAGAACCGTGGGTTCAGAAGGAAAGTTGTCTGGAACTAGCTGCCTGTCTACAAAGACTGAATTGGCGAGCTCCGGTGAACGGCAGCTTACCGAGTCGCCCACAAGGAGCGGAGCCTGCCTACAAGGACTGCATTGGCGAACTCCGGCGTATGCCTGATCGTCTTGCAAAACTGTACAAGGTCCTGGTGCGACTAGCACGGAAGGACGCGCGTTTGTTCAGCTGGTGTCTCGAAAGGCGTATGCGTTGAGAGCACAGCGGTCCACCGCTAGAGTCCCAGAACGGCAGCTTACCGAGTCGCCAACAAGGAGCAGAGCCTTAAGATGTTGTTATTAAAATCGCCTGTTATATTGACTTATGAATAATTTAATGACACATCAGGAAGGATATTTAAAAATTGTTCGTAGTCAATACGGCAGTTAGGTTGGTATATACACCCAATTAGCAGCTTATGAGCATATCTTTGGCATATAATTTCTATAAATAAGTATTCTATTCCACTACTGGTTGAGTGTTTACATACAAACGTGGAACAAACCAAGTTTTAGAAACACATATAACATCGACATCGAATTGATAAAGGGGTATTTAAATTCTTCAATTTTTTGTGTGAGGCTTTGGGCATTTATATGACACACAATAAGACCAGCTCTCTTCATTCCGAGAACCCTTAACATCGCATGGCTATTTGATCGATTTGGATTTATGTTTATGTCATTGCTGACACCCATTTTAAATTATTTAATTAAAATATTAGCTGCGCTCGCAGTCTACATATATTTATGACAGAAAGACACACCATACCAGGAAACAAAATAAAATTATTGCGACTGATTCTAATGCTTTAGGCGGCGGGGTCAGTTTAAGAGAGAAGCACAGTGCGTGAAAAAGTGCTTTCACATTTTCCCCCTGGACTTGTGGGACCCCATGCCAACGCAAGTCACAGGCGACTTCGACGCCGCCTGTGCGTTGCAGGAGGCCACCCTCTTTGCCTCCAACTCGTCAACGCTGATCCTGGCAGTTTTTGGACAGTTTCGCCTCCAGCTCCTGGACCCGCTGCCTCAGCATCCCCATTTTTCTCACCTCGCTCTCCAATTGAGTGACTCTCAGTGAAAGTTTGTTGCAGTCAGCTATTAACTTAAATTTTTCTTCCAGAGTGCCGGTTATACGTGCCTCGCCATCACGGATCTCCCCTGCAAGACTTTCCTTTAGCTCGGAAAAGCTGAGGTCGATCGTGTGAAGCATTTGAACATCGGAGTGACGGGCTCCCTTCAGATCGGAGTGAGTTTCCTTCCTAAGTCGCTTTGCTGCTGAAGACATTATTGTGTTGGTGACGAGAGTTTTTCGGTTGAGTGTTTTAATTTGTTGAGTGTTTTTTCTCTGTGTTCTTGTGTTTTGCTAGGCACTGTTTCCTTATGGTTTGTTGTTGCACTTAAAATTGCGAATTATTAAGAAGCGATTTTATAGCTTAAAACCGATTTATTCCGGGCAAAAAGAAGTTATATGTGTTTTACTCTTATTTATGCTGCTGCAGTAAGAAGTTTTTAATTTTTTTAAGCCGAGTTTAAGGTGTTTTTCGGTGTTTAAAGCGGAGGTTTAAAAAAGTGCGTCTATTTCTCTCTCTCCCTCTTATTTCTTTTTATATTAACTTAAATATATCTTATCTTTTGTGCAGGTCGCTGGTGTCTTCGCTGCTTTCGCCGTTGCTGTAGATGCCGCTGTTGTCTTGGTCGCTGCTGTATATGCTGCTGCTTGTAGATTCTGTTTTTATCAATGCTGACGTTGTCGTATCTGCTGCTGTAGACGTAGATGCTGCTGCTCGTAGTTGAGTTGATGTGGATGCTGCTGCTTTTAATTTTTAGCGAGACGCCAAAGTTTTGTTATTTATTCATGGGTAAATTGGGTTTTTGATTTTGATTTTGTTGTTGTTGTATTTGTTTTTGTATTTTTGTCATATCGCACACTAAATGTTCACTTTTAAAAAAAACATATAAGCTGATGCTTATGGCCTCAAGCACGCAGTACAACGACTTAAAATAAGGGGTTGTATAGCAACCTTTAGCTTTATTTCAAGTCTAAATATGATGTTTTTAATTAATAAAAAAAACAGATTCTTTTTTATCTTCTTGCGTATAATGTTATACTCTGTTTCTTACCACGGGTAGGGGAAAAAGAGATATTTTATTTTGCTACCCTAGCTGCAGTACATACAGAATTTAAGAAGCTGGTTTATAACTCTGAGTCTCTTACCACTGGTGGGGGAAAACTGCAGAGTGCCTCGAAGGATTAAAATAAAGACAAAGAAATAAAAGAACGCCCAAATAATGACACGTCTTCGTTTGCAAGAAGCACAAGGACTCTATAGAACCAAACCTTCTACCGATCATACAGCCGTAACCAGCACGTGCGACTATCCTTGAATACACCGCCCTTTAGCTCGTATTGCAAAAGCCGGCAAACATGTTGCAGGTTATATGCTACAGGAATTTCGCAATTGTAGCTGGAGAAAAACTTAAAATCGTCATAAGCAATTGTCTGGAAAGTGATGGTACAAGAGCTGGGAAAAATCAAGGAACAGCGGATCGAGCTGGTAATCTTTTTAAAGCAGCGGTACAAGAGCTGTAAAAAATCAAGAAATAGCGGATCGGGCTGGTAAGCTTTGAAAGCTGCGGTGCAAGAGCTGGGAATGATCAAGGATCAGCGGATCGGGCGGGAAACAGTTTTACAGGCAAAGGAATGTGTACACGGGCTGGGCAGCAGCTGACTATGTTTTCTTTGTGTATTCAATTACTCTGCATTCTACGAGTGAGCATCGCTGTGTCTTTGGCCCTCATATGCAAGATCTTTCCTAGTTAATCCAATTCAAGTGTTGGTTTAGCGTCTTACTGACTCTAGATTATGTTCTAGGGGCAACTACAATACAATAATAAAAATATAAACATTTTCGTGAGCCCGACCGTTGCATGAAATTCTAGTCAACTTGGCGACTTATTCCCGACCAACTTGGCGATGGAATCATGTAGAGTTAAACTTGTAAAAATCTTGCTTAATAAACCTGATATTAAGCATAATTCATAACGAAGGGTAATTTGCCTCGAATAGATTGAAAACATCTTTTTTCAAGGAGTAACTTATCAACTTATCTGTTACTACAATATTGGAAGTCAACTTGACGATTCCAATAAAACAAATATTTAAATATTTAATTTAATTCGCTTTATTAAAGTGAACTTGGCGACTCTCAGGATAACCGTCGGTTAATTTCCGAAATGAAAGTCAACAAGGCGGCTCTTTAACAGGAATTCAAGTGTATCCAGCTTATTTAAGCAAATAAATTTTCTTCCAACGAGTCAGGCAAAATGGAGGTCGAAAATTTGATTGCAATCAAAGCCAAATTGGCGAAGAAATCCAAATTTTGCGGAGGAACACCAAAAAAGGTTTCCAGCAAAAGAAAGGAAAAGCCGTTTTATTTCGAAGACAGAAAACGCCAAATTGAAAAGTATTGTAAAAAATTCGGCAAAGAAAATAGTAATATCCTAGAAATGTTAAAAGATACCACAGTGTCGCATGTTTATTTTGAAAAGCATTACTACAATCAAAAGAAAACGACTGTTTATCAAACTATCGCAGAATTTAATACCAAAATTCTTTAATTGATGGAAACTGAAACATCATCGGAATTGGTGGAACAAATACAAAAATTGATAAGACACCAAGCGGCGGTTTTAGAATATATGAATCTATGAAAACAAATATACCTATAAATCAGTAATCGAAAATTTATGGAAACAAATTGAAAGCCTTCATTTTGAAATCCACAAATTGTGTATCTAACCTGAAGAATTAATAAAATGGTTCATGAATCTGCGATCCCAAAATACAAAAAATGTGGTACTTTAAAGCTAGTCCCTCTGAAAGGTTAGTTAGGCATTTAGAATTAATAGAAGTTAAATATGACCCGTTTCAATAATAAGCAAGTTCTTTCTATCCAGTCATTCTTTTTCATATGACAATTAAGCAAGATCGCATACACTGTATAAGCAAACACATTTATAGACCAAGGAAACCCAATCAAAGTTTAATCGAGTTTAAGGTGTTTTCGGTGTTTAAAGCGGAGGTTTAAAAAAGTGCGTCTATTTCTCTCTCTCCCTCTTATTTCTTTTTATATTAACTTAAATATATCTTATCTTTTGTGCAGGTCGCTGGTGTCTTCGCTGCTTTCGCCGTTGCTGTAGATGCCGCTGTTGTCTTGGTCGCTGCTGTATATGCTGCTGCTTGTAGATTCTGTTTTTATCAATGCTGACGTTGTCGTATCTGCTGCTGTAGACGTAGATGCTGCTGCTCGTAGTTGAGTTGATGTGGATGCTGCTGCTTTTAATTTTTAGCGAGAACACCAAAGTTTTGTTATTTATTCATGGGTAAATTGGGTTTTTGATTTTGATTTTGTTGTTGTTGTATTTGTTTTTGTATTTTTGTCATATCGCACACTAAATGTTCACTTTTCAAAAAAAACATATAAGCTGATGCTTATGGCCTCAAGCACGCAGTACAACGACTTAAAATAAGGGGTTGTATAGCAACCTTTAGCTTTATTTCAAGTCTAAATATGATGTTTTTAATTAATAAAAAAAACTGATTCTTTTTTATCTTCTTGCGTATAATGTTATACTCTGTTTCTTACCACGGGTAGGGGAAAAAGAGATATTTTATTTTGCTACCCTAGCTGCAGTACATACAGAATTTAAGAAGCTGGTTTATAACTCTGAGTCTCTTACCACTGGTGGGGGAAAACTGCAGAGTGCCTCGAAGGATTAAAATAAAGACAAAGAAATAAAAGAACGCCCAAATAATGACACGTCTTCGTTTGCTGAGTTATTATTTCAAACTATTTTATTTTATAAAGTTTCTTAGCAAGTAAAATGGATGAGATTCGTATTCTGTTTTTAACTATGGCCTACGCAGAGACCGCACCTGTTTGCCCTAAGCGAGAGAGCTATATTTTGACCCCCGCACAAGTCCTTTGTGCAGCGTGGAAAACCTTTTGAGTGATAATATTTGAAGGCTCAAGTGGACTCCAATTACAAAAATAACTTTTCCCTTGCATGGTTTAGGTAACAGATCGTAATTTATGGCTCTGGAACGATTCACAATAAGACATGTACAGAGCTCATAAAATCGTATAATCGGGATTATTATCTTATTTCCCTAACTTGGGAAAACATTCTTAAGTGCGTCAAGGGAGATCACAACTACCCTGATATCACTTATAGTCAAAAACATTCTGTGAACGCTCGCACAAGGTCATTTTACATGTTATATGTATATATATACTGTTGACTCAAGTGGCTGCTATGTTCAGGTCATATACTTATTTTTAGACGTGTTCATGTTTGAACAGTTAGCGACGCCGTTTGTTAATGGGATCACCAACTAGTTTAAATTTGTAATTCAGTGAACATGGTTGGGCATACTCTGTAACAATAACACCAGCCCACTGTAAATTAAACTGAAACCTTGGAGTGTCGTCTCCCATAGGGTGTTAAGAAACGATTTTTTTCCTCCATACACCTTAACCCGTGTAGCTTTATCGCTCCCTCAGTCGTTGTCCAGACCCACACGTGATTTTTTAAGATTAAACGTATTTACGAGCAAGAAGCACAAGGACTCTATAGAACCAAACCTTCTACCGATCATACAGCCGTAACCAGCACGTGCGACTATCCTTGAATACACCGCCCTTTAGCTCGTATTGCAAAAGCCGGCAAACATGTTGCAGGTTATATGCTACAGGAATTTCGCAATTGTAGCTGGAGAAAAACTTAAAATCGTCATAAGCAATTGTCTGGAAAGTGATGGTACAAGAGCTGGGAAAAATCAAGGAACAGCGGATCGAGCTGGTAATCTTTTTAAAGCAGCGGTACAAGAGCTGTAAAAAATCAAGAAGTAGCGGATCGGGCTGGTAAGCTTTGAAAGCTGCGGTTCAAGAGCTGGGAATGATCAAGGATCAGCGGATCGGGCGGGAAACAGTTTTACAGGCAAAGGAATGTGTACACGGGCTGGGCAGCAGCTGACTCTGTTTTCTTTGTGTATTCAATTACTCTGCATTCTACGAGTGAGCATCGCTGTGTCTTTGGCCCTCATATGCAAGATCTTTCCTAGTTAATCCAATTCAAGTGTTGGTTTAGCGTCTTACTGACTCTAGATTATGTTCTAGGGGCAACTACAATACAATAATAAAAATATAAACATATTCGTGAGCCCGACCGTTGCATGAAATTCTAGTCAACTTGGCGACTTATTCCCGACCAACTTGGCGATGGAATCATGTAGAGTTAAACTTGTAAAAATCTTGCTTAATAAACCTGATATTAAGCATAATTCATAACGAAGGGTAATTTGCCTCGAATAGATTGAAAACATCTTTTTTCAAGGAGTAACTTATCAACTTATCTGTTACTACAATATTGGAAGTCAACTTGACGATTCCAATAAAACAAATATTTAAATATTTAATTTAATTCGCTTTATTAAAGTGAACTTGGCGACTCTCAGGATAACCGTCGGTTAATTTCCGAAATGAAAGTCAACAAGGCGGCTCTTTAACAGGAATTCAAGTGTATCCAGCTTATTTAAGCAAATAAATTTTCTTCCAACGAGTCAGGCAAAATGGAGGTCGAAAATTTGATTGCAATCAAAGCCAAATTGGCGAAGAAATCCAAATTTTGCGGAGGAACACCAAAAAAGGTTTCCAGCAAAAGAAAGGAAAAGCCGTTTTATTTCGAAGACAGAAAACGCCAAATTGAAAAGTATTGTAAAAAATTCGGCAAAGAAAATAGTAATATCCTAGAAATGTTAAAAGATACCACAGTGTCGCATGTTTATTTTGAAAAGCATTACTACAATCAAAAGAAAACGACTGTTTATCAAACTATCGCAGAATTTAATACCAAAATTCTTTAATTGATGGAAACTGAAACATCATCGGAATTGGTGGAACAAATACAAAAATTGATAAGACACCAAGCGGCGGTTTTAGAATATATGAATCTATGAAAACAAATATACCTATGAATCAGTAATCGAAAATTTATGGAAACAAATTGAAAGCCTTCATTTTGAAATCCACAAATTGTGTATCTAACCTGAAGAATTAATAAAATGGTTCATGAATCTGCGATCCCAAAAATACAAAAAATGTGGTACTTTAAAGCTAGTCCCTCTGAAAGGTTAGTTAGGCATTTAGAATTAATAGAAGTTAAATATGACCCGTTTCAATAATAAGCAAGTTCTTTCTATCCAGTCATTCTTTTTCATATGACAATTAAGCAAGATCGCATACACTGTATAAGCAAACACATTTATAGACCAGGGAAACCCAATCAAAAAAGAATTCCTTGGCGGCGAAATTCATAAGGAAAAACAAAAAACAAGTGCTTCAACGACAGCGAGTTTGTTGGCGTTTTGTCAAAAAGGACATATACAAATGCGATCAATTCAATGATTTTTCTCCTGCTGAAAGGATGGCCTGGGTTCAGCGAAAGAAATTGTGCGTCAATTGTTTGAAGGCCGATTACATGTCCAAACGATGCATTGTGAGGAGTTGAATAACTCTCCACAAGTTAGAAAGCAAGCAGAATAAGCGCATGCAAGCAGCGGCCTACCAGTTACCAGTTACGCGGCTAATTCATCCCTAGTAACGGTAGTGCGGCGAGAGAGAGTGGTGCACTGAGCACCAGACAAGGGCAAGGAGAGTCCGAGAGGGACAGCAATAGAAGAGAGCGGCGAAGGGCCGTGGGCAGAAGGAAGTAACGGGACGGCACCGGACTTTGGACCCTGACATTGGTGCCGTGCGCAGAGGGCGAAAGGTCGAACGGAGGCAAGGAGACGCCGATAACTAGCGGTAAACGGAGGCCTATATTAACCGGCCGAGCGCAGGAAGCTGGATCAGTGGATTTCTACCAAGTCAACAAATAACAGGCATCAAGTGAACCAGTAACCAGTGAAACAAGTGAAGGAGCAAGTAAAGCCGTGCGAAGTCATCAAGGAAACAAGATCGCTACGTCGAGACGTTCGGGACTTAGAGCTAAAGTCTCCGAATTGAGACACAGGTAGCTGAGGTCCTTACGGCATCACACGGCTAAGTCCAGGCGCTTTGTCACAACTTCTGTCGCTATTTGAGCTTGGAATCCCACCCGGCGTGTCCGGCAGAGTTGAACAAATAGAGTCCTTCGACGAAGAACCGTGGGTTCAGAAGGAAAGTTGTCTGGAACTAGCTGCCTGCCTACAAAGACTGAATTGGCGAGCTCCGGTGAACGGCAGCTTACCGAGTCGCCCACAAGGAGCGGAGCCTGCCTACAAGGACTGCATTGGCGAACTCCGGCGTATGCCTGATCGTCTTGCAAAAACTGTACAAGGTCCTGGTGCGACTAGCACGGAAGGACGCGCGTTTGTTCAGCTGGTGTCTCGAAAGGCGTATGCGTTGAGAGCACAGCGGTCCACCGCTAGAGTCCCAGAACGGCAGCTTACCGAGTCGCCAACAAGGAGCAGAGCCGGTCGAGATACCTGGAGGCAGAACAAGGACATCGAGGACTTCAGGACGACGAACAACGAGCGTCGTGCGAGCAGCGTGTACTTCGAATTCTTAAGCCTGCGGCAGAGAGGGTAGGGCTTGGCGTTTGACCCAGGGACTGCGTTGGCGGCTTCCGGCGTACGCCTGAACCGCCAGGTAGAAACTGAGCCGACGTCCGGTGCGACCGTCCGGGACAGAGCAAGGGACAGGAGGCTGCGGCTGCGAGAGGCGTACGCCTTGAGAGCACAGTGCCTGTTCACCCTAGACTGGGAACGGTGACATATCCCTAATCCCTATAAACCCGCCGAGCCAAAGGCAGCAGAAGACACCACAAGCGAAACCACCGAGGGAGACCCCACTTCGCAGCCAACACGATCCAGCGGGACGTTCAGCGTGGGAAGGAGACGACGTCGAACATAGTTCTACATTATCAATACACCACCCAGGCCGAGGGCTAAGTGAGCGAATCAAAGATCACTGAGCACAGGGCGGTCACGTATATATAAATTTGGTGGGACGAACACTTACATCTTCTGAGCTAGCCGCACGATATTCGTAGCGAGCAGATAACCAAGAAAATCAGTTCGTCACATCTGGCGCCCAACGTGATTGTCCTGACAGTGAAAATAGAGCATTAAACAGAAATAGGGAAAAATTGGATTTATCTCCTCAAGAAAGAGGATTTCCCAAAGGTGGCAGCCAAGCTTGGCATCATCCTGGAGGGCAGTTCGGACGACATGCGAAAAGCCCTTTCAGAGTATGTTACGAAGACACAAAACGACGCAGGAATGGCGGAAATTTGGGCTCAAGTGGCAAGTTGCAAGTCCCAGGCGCCGAACAGCTCATAGCTAGGCTGGGCGTGGAGAGCATGAAGGAGGCAGGAAGATCCAGGGGCCCAAGCCAAAAAAAAAAGAACAGAACAGCAAAGGCCTAGCGCACCAGACTATGCAAAAGTCGCAAAACAAGTCAGGGAATGGTCGTTCAAGTTTGACGGCACGGAGAAACCACTGGAGTTTCTGGACCAAGTGGAATGGTCAGCAAACACAAACGGTTTAAACCTGAACCTCATTCCCCGAGCCATGCCTAAATTGCTGCACGGCAAGGCCCTAAAGTGGTTTATATCAAACAATAAACACTGGAGGACATGGGGAGAGTTCAGCGACAGTTTTCAAACGTATTTCCTGCCAAGGGGTTTCTTCTCAAAGCTCGCAGATCAGGTCAAACAAAGGAAACAGGGCTTTAGAGAGTCGTTCAAGGACTATATGGTTGACATGCAGACCATGATGAGACCACTCGGCTACTTCCCAAAGGAAACACTCGAGCTGATAAAGGAAAACTGCGCACCTGACCTGAGTATTTCCCTGAGGACGTGTAAGATAGACGATCTAGAGTCTCTAATGGTGCTGGCTGACGAGTATGAAGAACTCGAGAAAGAGCGAGAAGCATTTATTCAAGAAAACAAATTCTCGCGAAGCAAAGCAACAGCACCACAACAAGTCACGTGTAGAAGGTGCGAAGAAGAAGGCGGACATCAAGCACCCATCGACGGACCGAGCCAATGGACTCCAAACACCTACAACCACCAGAACACGTTATGAAGGCCACCTGCTACCAATCAGAGGCCACCCAGCGCAGCACCAAGAAACCACAAGTCACAGACACACATCGTGAACCCACACGAAGCATGTAGGCTGTGTGGCGGTTACGGACATTGGGCCAGAGGATGCCAAAACCAGCGGCTATTGTTCGCTGGAATTGCGGCAAGGTTGGTGTTAGAAGTGTAGAGTGCTGCCAGAGATCGGGAAATGGCCCGCGATCCCAGCCGCAGAGAGGCGGGGTCGCAAGGTGTTGTCTCTCCAAACTAACTGCCGAATTAATCGAAGAAGAGCAGCAGTTATCCGCAGTGGGAAAGATTGGCGGAACCTCCCACAAAGCCACAATCAACACCGGAGTAACAGCGAGCTTTATAAGCGAAGAGCTGGCGGATATACTGGCTGCCTATGGAAAGATTACAAAGACGAGAAGGCAAGTTAGGTTGGCAGATGGCTGGTGCAGCAGGATAAACACGAAGCTTGAGGTGGAGATCGAATTCGGCAATAAGCGGTTGCCCATGAGCCTGCTGATCCTACCAGGAGTGGTAGACTCGCTGGTGCTGGGATGGAATTTCCTCACAGGAGTCGGCGCCGAAATAAGGTGTGCCGGACATACAGTGGTGATCCCAGGAAGAAGAAGGCACAACGGGTGGTTAGAGGAAAAATTGTCAGTGGCAGTGGTACAAACCACCTCTGAGGATGGCGATGTTGAAAAATTCCTAGAGCAGGAACTCGCGGAATTTCGAACAATGAGTGGAACATCCAACATAGCCGAGCCCCGAATCACCATTAAGGACGAAAAACCAATCAAACAGAGATACTACCCGAAAAATCCAAAGGTCCAAGGGGAAATCAATGCGAAAGTCGACGAGTTGCTAGAGAAGGGATGCATAGAACACTCGAGAAGTCCGTACAGCTCACCGATTGTTATGGTGAAAAAGAAGACAGGCTTTTTGTCGATTTTAGACAGATCAATGCCAAAACGATCAAAGATGCTTATCCAATGCCAAGGATAAATAGCATCTTGGACCAGTTGAAGGAAGCAAGGTACATAAGCAGCCTAGATTTGAAAGATGGCTACTGGCAAATACCCCTAGAGGAAAATAGCAGGCTTTTCGCGGCGTTTACAGTGCTAGGAAAGGGACTTTCCCAGTGGAAAGTAATGCCATTTGGATTACACTCCGCCTCGGCGACTTTCCAGAGAGCACTGAACCAGGTTATTGGACCGGAAATATCACCACACGCGTTTGCATACCAAGAAGACATCATCGTGATCGGACGCACACTGGAAGAACACTAGAAGATCACACCTGAGAGAAGTTTTCCGACGCCTTAAACAGGCAAAGCTCAGAATAAATCCCGAAAAATGGCACTTCTTCAAAAGCGAACTGATTTACCTGGGACACCGCGTTACGAACCAAGGAATCGGCACTGATCCCGAAAAAGTAGCAGCCATAGCAGAGCTGGAACCTCCCACAACCATCCGGGAACTGCGCCAATACTTGGGCGTAGCATCGTGGTACAGGCAATTCGCGCCCGACTTTGCGCGAATAGTGAAGCCACTAAATGACCTATTGCGGAAGGGCACGAAATGGACTTGGACTGCAGAGCATTCGAGGATGTGAAGGCAAGGCTAGTGGCCGATCCTGTGCTGGCGTGCCCATATTTCGATAAACCATTCGTACTGCAGACGGACGCAAGCGATTATGGTATAGGGGCAGTCCTGATGCAGGAAACTGAAAGCGGCGAAAAAGTCATTTCATATTCAAGCCGGACCCTGAATGGCGCGGAAAAGAACTATTCAACCAGCGAAAAGGAATGCCTGGCAATCGTGTGGGCAATCCGGAAGCTCATACTTGGAAGGATACCACTTCAAAGTGGTGACTGACCATATGGCGCTTAAATGGTTGAACAGCATCGAAAGTCCCTCACGAAGAATAGCGAGGTGGGCCCTGGAGCTGCAGCAGTATGATTTTGAAATATCGTACAGGAAGGGGCAGCTTAACGTGGTCACTGATGCACTGTCAAGACAGCCTCGGCCAGAAGCCTTGAGGCTAGCCAAGGAAACTCCGGAGGACACGCAGGGAACATGCAGCTGGATCAAGAATATGTGTGAGAAGATTAACACACAGCCACAGAAGTTTCCGGATTACCTCATAGAGGGAGGCGCGTTATACAGGCATATTCCGCACAGAGCAGGCAGCGAAGACGTGGCAGCATGGAAGCTCTGTGTTCTCTGAAGGAGAATTACGACTCACCAGCCGCTGGACACTGGGAAGCCGGAAAACAATTGCAAGACTGGCAGCTCGATATTACTGGCCAGGAATGCATAGGGACGCCCGAACACACATACGGAAATGCGAGACATGCCACAAATACAAGCCTAACCAGATGCAGGCAGCTGGGAAAATGCTGACGCAAACACCCGAAGAACCATGGGCAACTGTATGTGCAGACTTTGTCGGACCATTGCCCAGGTCGAAGCATGGCAACCAGATGCTGCTAGTGCTGATAGATAGGTTTTCAAAGTGGACAGAGTTGGTACCACTGCGAGCAGCAACGGCAGAAACACTTCAAAAGGCGTTCCGAGAAAGAGTCATCGCTAGGATCGGAGTCCCGAAGGTGGTAATAACGGACAATGGAGTTCAGTTTGCCAGCCGCGCATTCAAAAAATTCCTCTGCGAAATGGGCATTAGGCAACAATTCACAGCACCATATACACCGCAGGATAATCCTACGGAAAGAGCAAACCGAACAGTTAAAACCATGATAGCGCAGTTTGCGGGACAGAACCAGAGGTATTGGGACGAGAAGTGGCCGGAGATTATGCTAGCGGTAAACTCAAGTACGTCGGAATCAACAGGGTACTCCCCGTGTTTCCTCACGCAGGCTCGGGAGCCTCGATTGCCCAGCGCCCTGTACGACAGGGAAACCATCGGCACAGGAAAGCAGACGGAATCGCCTGAAGATAAGTTCAATAAGATGAAGGAGATATTCGAAATTGTGCGCCGGAACATGGAGAAAACTGCTCAGGACCAAGCCAGGCATTACAATCTACGAAGGAGACAATGGAATCCAACAATAGGGGAAACAGTCTGGGCGAAGGAGCACCATTTGTCAAAGGCAGCCGAGGGTTTCGCGGCAAAGCTAGCGCCGAGATATGACGGACCGTACACGGTAATAGACTTCGTCTTACCAGTCATTTGTAGAATCCGGTACAGACAAGCAAGGACAACACAAGCAGGCAGCAACAACAAGTAGTGCGGACTATAGCGTCGGGCATATGCCAGAGTCTATATAGAACGCAGGATAAAACGAGCATGCAAGGACAACAAGTAGTGCGGACTATAGCGTCGGGCATATGCCAGAGTCTATATAGAACGCAGGATAACACGAGCATGCAAGGACAACAAGTAGTGCGGACTATAGCGTCGGGCATATGCCAGAGTCTATATAGAACGCAGGATAACACGAGCATGCTAGGACAACAAGTAGTGCGGACTATAGCGTCGGGCAAAGTACCAGAGTCTATATAGAACGCAGGACAACACAGGCCTGCGACAACAAAAGGAGCGGACTATAGCGTCGGGCAAGTACCATGGTCTATATAGAACGCAGGACAACACAAGCAGGCAAAAAAAAAAAAAAAACGGACTATAGCGTCGGGCAAACACCAGAGTCTGTATAGAACGCAGGAAACAAGGAGGTACAGTGAGCCAGACCACGCAAACTGATTCTGCGTCGGGCATAAAGCCAGAGTCATCAGTAAGGCGCCGCATGGAATAAGGTGATGCACATTTTGGGTACCGTAGCGTCGTTAGAGTCTAAACGGCACACAAACTGAAGCTACTAATGATCAAAGAAAGGAAACGGCACGATTAGTATGAGTGAACAGGAGCTCGTACCGTAGCGTCGTTAGACTCTATACGGCAGAAACAAGACTGAAGCCAACATCGACCGGAATAGAGGGAGAGACGGCACAGCAAAGCTGAACCGTAAAACCCAAGCGGCGACGAACTCACACGGGGAAGGGCGACATGAGAGAAGCAACGGTATCCCAAGAGAACACCCGAAAAAGAAATGCCCGAGGGAAATAGCGGGAGGGTCATAAGGAATGACCAAGAACCGAGTCATCGTCAGGAGAGCCGCCAGCATGAGAAGCCAATTCGAAAAAAGAAAGTTAAGATAAGCGCACGTGTCACTAGAGCCAAAGCCCACAGGAGGATGGCTGCCGAGGACATGGCAGGATCCGGACCGGGGCAAGGATGGTCGGAGGACAGGCCTGTCGTCCGGCCCCCCCGAACCCTGCGACGGACCCCACGGAACCGACGATGGTCGGAGGCATCATCGTCGGAGCCCGCCGTCAGCTCGGACAGTGACGTGGAGACGGTGGACGACCCGACGGTGGAGGCCAGGACGTGGCGGCTGCGTAATGCCGCGGGGCCCAAGGGAAGTATTCCCCATGGCTCGGAAAGCAGGGTCCACCAGGACTCGGCCGAGGCCCGCAGAATAGCGGCCGTAATAGCGGAGTACCGCCGTCGGCATGAGCAGAGGCAGCAAGAGGCTGCACTCAAGGAGGCCCGCCAGCGCGAAGAGCAGGACGCTCGGGTAAAGGAGGAAGTGCCTCCCCAGGTGGAAGGGACGCCCGAGGTTCCCCCGACCCCGAGGTACATCGCGGAGCCGAGGGAAAGCGCAGCGGACCCAGCGGAGGAGGAGTACAACCCCTGGGCCTGCACGCCCACCCACCCCGAGTGGGAAGAGGGAGAGCAAGCGGAGAAGCAGGAGGAGCAGCGGCAGCAGGAGGGGTCTCTGGGTTACGTCCGGATGGTCATCCCGGTGGCCCACGTCAGCCATGCATTCGGCTCCTTCGAGGCGGAAGGACTTGTGTCCTTCGCCGTCACATGGACGTGGCCCGACGGAGCCACTGCAGCAACCGAGGAGGAAGGAGCCCGAGTGTGGGAAGAACTCCGGGGGAACCGTCGCGATCCACGGTTGTGGAGGACCGCGATCCTACTGGCCCCCACCGGAGTCGTGACGCCGACGCCGACGCTAACCCCGACCCCATCCCCACTGGCCTCTCCAAAGGTAGTCGCCGGCCAGCAGGAAAGGGTTGAGCAGGTAAGCCTTCCCGCCGAGGACGTGGTGGAGAAGGGGCCGTGGGTATGGCCGGACCGGTGGCACCCCCGAGGCCGAGCCTAAAACGGCAGCATTCCGCGCCGGTAACGGAGACGAGGCCCGCGTTCGTACGGAAGGCCTCAGCGCCGGACTCGAGGCGCTGGAGGGAGGTCGTCGAGGTGGACTGGCCGGAAGGCATCGCCGAAGCCCCAGCGGTCGTCGCAGCACGGAGGCGGGGAGGAAAACGGCGGTCCTGGTGCAGCAGTGCGGCCGCACATTCCGGGTGCGGGTCGGACCATTGGGAGTCAGGGTGTTTGCCAAATAATAAAAGAAAAAAAAAGGTCGCACAAAAACCACATTTGCACTGGTACAGGGAAAAAAAAACACACGCAGCCACAGAAAAAAAAAGGAAAACGCAAAAAAAAAAAATTGGATGTATATTTGCCCATATAAAAATAAAAGGAAGTCAGTAGAAGTTAAGACAATATGCGGCTTACTTATTCAGGCAACGGAAAGGCTGAAAATAGCGGAAAAAAAAATTCAGATCGGATTATGGAGACAAACGGCTCACTTATGAGAAGTCGAGAAAGGGCCAACCGAGCGGGGGGGAAGCGAGAGAAAACGCATCACACTTTTCGTCGGGTCCAGAATGCTGGAAAGGAGAAACGAACTGAGAGAAAGGAGAAATTAGTAAACTTACCCGGAGAAAATGTCCTCATCTGTCTAAAGGGATGGAGGCACTTCGATTCATGGCGGCCGATTGGCACTAGACGATAGTGTCGATCGGTGGGCACAAAATACTGGAAATATCGGCACAAGGAGTCACACTGTGGAACATCGATACATCAGGTGGCAACGCCACGTTGGGTCACGGAACCGATAACAACTGAAGACCGATCGATTTGGCGGAGAGTGGATGGACGGAAAAGACAAATCATGGAGATCGAAAAAGTCACCGGGGAAAACGTCTGGGGCGGGAATTCAAAAGTCTACGGGGAAAACGTCTGGGGCGGGAATTCGAAAGTCTACGGGGGAAACGTCTGGGCGGGAATTTAAAGACTACGGTGGAAACGCCGGGGGCGGGAGATTTAAAATCTGGAGGATCGGCGCTGTGGAACTCAAGAAGGAGCTGTGAGCGTCGTGGGAACCGTCTGGAGGAGCGAGTCGACTAGAAGACTACAAGCAAACGAGGACAAGTGCGACGAGAAGTCACGTCGAGGGAAGGATGTCAGAATGTGCAGTATACCAAGGCAGAGAGAACAGCGAGTCTCTTTTTCATTCCCGAAGTAAGGGGAGAATGTGAGGAGTTGAATAACTCCCCACAAGTAAGAAAGCAAGCAGAGAAAGCGCATGCAAGCAGTGGCCTACCAGTTACCAGTTACGCGGCGAATTCGCTCGTAGTAACGGTAGTGCGGCGAGTGAGAGTGGTGCACTGAGCACCAGACAAGGACAAGGAGAGTCCGAGAGGGACAGCAATAGAAGAGAGCGGCGACGGGCCGTGGTCAGAAGGAAATAACCGGACGGCACCGGACTTTGGACCCTGATATTGGTGCCGTGCTCAGAGGGCGAAAGGTCGAACGGTAAAATCATGGACTTTGGACCAGGAGGCAAGGAGACGCCGATAACTAGCAGTAAACGGAGGCCTATATAAACCGGCCGAGCGCAGGAAGCTGGATCAGTGGATTTCTACCAAGTCAACAAGTAACAGACATCAAGTGAACCAGTAACCAGTTAAACAACGTGAAGGAGCAAGTAAAGCCGTGCGGAGTCATCAAGGAAACAAGATCGCTACGTCGAGACGTTCGGGACTTAGAGCTAAAGTCTCCGAATTGAGACACAGGTAGCTGAGCTCTTTGTCACAACTTCTGTCGCGATTTGAGCTTGGCATCCCACCCGGCGTGTCCGGCAGAGTTGAACAAATAGAGTCCTTCGACGAAGAACCGTGGGCTCAGAAGGAAAGTTGTCTAGAACTAGCTGCCTGCCTACAAGGACTGCATTGGCGAACTCCGGCGTATGCCTGATCGTCCTGCAGGAACTGTACAAGGTCCTGGTGCGACTAGCCCGGAAGGACGCGCGTTTGTTCAGTTGGTGTCTCGAAAGGCGTATGCGTTGAGAGCACAGCGGTCCACCACTAGAGTCCCAGAACGGCAGCTTACCGAGTCGCCAACAAGGAGCAGAGCCGGTCGAGATATCTGGAGGCAGAACAAAGACAACGAGGACCCCAGGACGACGAACAACGAGCGACGTGCGAGCAGCGTATGCGGCAGAGAGGGTAGGGTGGAAGCGTTCGTCTAGAACCTGGCGTTTGAGCCAGAGACTGCGTTGGCGGCTTCCGGCGTACGCCTGAGAGCACAGTGCCTGTTCACCCTAGTCTGGGAACGGTGACACATCCCTAGTCCCTATAAACCCGCCGAGCCAAAGGCAGCAGAAGACACCACAAGCGAAACCGGCGAGGGAGACCCCACTATGCAGCCAACACGATCCAGCGTGACGTTCAGCGTGGGAAGGAGACGACGGCAGAACATAGTTCTACATTATCAATACACCAACCAGGCCGAGGGTTAAGTCAACGAATAATAGATCACTGTGTACTCCCAATCATTCTGTGCGTTTTCACTGAGCAACAGGGCGGTCACGTATATATAAATTTGGTGGGACGAACACTTTTATCTTCTGAGCTAGCCGCACGATATTCGTAGCGAGCAGATAACCAAGAAAATCACTTCGTTACAGCATGTCTAAATATACATGAATAAAACGCAACAAAAAACACCGAACCAAAAACAGCAGCTTCTGCTGCACAAAAAACAGTTGTGAGAAAAAATACACACTGTTAGCAACGGCTAGAGTTATAGTGTAAGGGTGTTCAAAAATGAGTTTTCTTCCCCATGTACACCTTAACCATGTACACCGTAACTTTATCACCCCCTCAATCGTTGTCCAGACCCGCACGTGATTTGTTTAAGATTTAAAGTATTTACGAACAATTAGCACAAGGACTCCGTAGAACCCCACCTTCTACCGATTATACAGTCGGAACGTGCGAATATCGTTGAATGCACCGCCCATCAGCTCGTGTTGCAAGAACCGGCAACCAGTTTCCAGGTTATATGCTATTGGAATTTCGCAATTTGAGCTGGAGAAGAACTGAAAATCGTCATAACCAATTGACTGGAAAGAGACTAAGAAGGCAGTAGTGGACAGCAAGGCGGAAAAGAATTTAATCAGAGTGACGCGCATTGAAAGCTAAGGTACAGCGCAAATAGACACAAAAGCGACGAGCAACACACACACATACAATCTTGGTATAGAGCAAGATCGAGAATCAGTTTTTAAAAGCAGCGGTACAAAAGCTGGAAAATATCAAGAAGTACCAGAACGGATAGAGCTAGAAAATATCAAGGAACAGTGGATCGGGCTGGAAGCAGTTTTAAAAACAGCGGTACAAGAGATGGGAAAAATCAAGGAGCAGCGGATCGGGATGGTAAACTTTTAAGAGCAGCGGTGCAAGGAGCAGCGGATCGGGCTGGTCAACTTTTCAAAGCAGCGGTAAAAAAGCTGGCAATTATCAAGGAGCAGCGGATCGGGGTGGTAAGCTTAGTAAGCTGCGGTACAAGAGCTGGTAATGATCAAGGATCAGCGGATCTGGCTGGAAAAAGTTTTACGGGAAAAGGAACGTGTACAGGGGCTGGGCAGCAGCTGAGAGTCAACAAGAGCTTGTTGCGATTTTTTTTTGTCATAAAAATAAAAAACAAACCGAGCTACTAGAGTTTGACGAATTGGAACAATCTAGGCGGATCATTATACGTTTTATACAACTAGCTGAATTTCACCGTCGACGTCATCCCGAACCCAATAGCAGCAAGGTCAATTCTCTTCTACTTCATTTGGACGAAAACTGTATCATAAGAGTAAGAGAAAAGGTGGGAAATGCCAAAATTTCTACTTACTACCATATAATGACGAAATTGTCGAAAAACTGCTAGATAAGCTTCATGAAGAAAACATGCGCTGGGTCAAAATACTTTAAAGGGCTACAGTATCACATTATCAAAACAGACAACAACCAAGAAAACAACAGTATCACATTATCAATATCACTCTCATGGTTAGTAACGTAATTATGAAATGCGTGCCATGTACCGGGTTTCGTCCGAAATTGCTTTCTCAAATAATGGGAAAACTGTCTGAGCATAGTCTCACAAAATAGACCGTTTTTATATACCGGTGTCGATTATTGCGGACCCTCCTTGATTCACCACAAAGGCTAAGACAAGCGACCTGATAAGGCGTACATAGCAGTATTTGCATGTTTCTCCACAAAGGCTGTCCATCTGGAAGTTGTGGGAGATTTAACGTCTGCAGCATTCCTTGGAGCACTACAACGATTTACACTGCGACAATGCGACAAATTTCGTTGGCGCCAATTAAAAGAGTTAAGGAAAACAATCCACTCACAGCAGTCTAAAAACTCCATAGCGTAGCTATGGAATACGAAGAATGTCCACTTTAATTTTATTCCACCGAGATCCCCTCACTTTGGTGGATTATGGGAAGCTGCAGTAAAATCAGCAAAAAACGCTATTGCTAAAAAATTTGTCAACTGGAACCTCACCTTTGAGCAGTTGAGCACTGTTATCACATATGTCGAGGCAGTATTTTTATCGGCCTCTTACTTCAAGATCAGATAATCCTAATTACCTTTTAGTCCTTACACAACGTAATCTACTGATTGGAGAATCACTAGTCGCTCAGCCAGACCCAGAGACCCATTGAACAATGAGAACTGGTGCAGCGACTCAAGCACACATTCTGGCAATGGTCCAGAGAACATTTAACTGGACTGCAACAACACTCGAAATGAAAACGAGACCAAAAAATTGAAAGAGAAGGCCTTTTTGACGAACAAATAAAATTTATCCAGGTCGAGTTGCAGATGACAAAACTGCAACAGGAGTATTTAAAAGAGCAATTCAAAAGATTGCTCCACTATTCCGTCAATAAGACCCAGGAGAAAAACGCTAGGAAATGAATGGAGATGATGCAGAAGAAGAGACTAAAGAAGATCAAGAACCGAAAAGGCGGAAGAGCCAGATAGACAGATTGGATAATCATAGCTACTTACGATTTAAAGCCTCGAAATGTAAAGAGATTTTACAAGGGGACAATTAAGGTTGGTCAAGTGTGTTCACATATACAACCAGTCCAAGCACGTGCTGCTGTACACCATCATTTTCAACACGTTTATAAAGAAATAAAAACTGATAATGATTTACTCCACATGTCAAGAATAAGTCGTTCTCCCTTGGATATTGTTGGAAATATTACCAACAGTTTATTTGGCGTATTAGGCACAGAGTATGCCAAGTGGATGTCATTGACTATTTGAAAAGTGAAATCGACTACATTTTAGAATTAGTTAAAAATCAAACTTTAATTATTGATTCTACAATAAGCATTATGAAATGAGATGAAGCTGCTATGGATAAAAGGATAATAAAATTCACAATTTCAATTTCCAATACCGGTAATCATCAACAATAACAAATTTCCCTTGACATTGAATATCCAATTATGGCTGTGAATCAACTTCGAGATCAATTACAATGTCGTCAAGTGAATTTGATCTTTGTAACTTACTTAATGGAGAAGAGAATATTTGCTCAGCTAAGCAATCCATGTTCTTCGTTGACAATCATTGTGAGTTTCAATTGTTTAATAACAAATCATCGTCATTGTGTCAAACAAAAAGTTGCACAAAATCATTCTTACGGCAAAGATTGAAAACAAAAAATCAATGGATATTTTCAATTAAATCACCGATGGAGTTATCAGCAGTATGTGATGATCAATTATCAACTATTACAATTGATAATATCGGTCTTTAATCCTTAGACCCGAAGTGCACATTAAGAAATCTTTTTCTGAGTGTAATTGGCCATCAGGTAACACCTACTGGAACATTGAAATTATCACATCCTCGATTTGGTAGTCTAAATGAATCTTTAACACCGCTTGCTAAAGCTAAGTTATAATGAATTAAATGAGCTCAGCAAAGAATTGATTCCAAGAACAAAAAAAAATGCCAAACGAGATCGTCGAGCTACAACACCACCACATCAGTGCCTATGTCGTCCAATTTTTTTCATTGGGTTGATAATATTTTATGTATGGAGACGTTGCCTAAAAAAGTCGCCTCAACCAACCTCGTCATTGTCAAAGGACATCGACACCAAGAAGACATCTCCAGACGCCCGTATCCGACGCCTTTGAGATCAATATTGGATGATGTTGAACACCTGTACAACATAAAATCCGTACTCAAGTAAGCCTTGTGTGTTCATTTACTCTGCATTCTACGAGTGAGCATCGCTGTGTCTTTGGCCTGATCTCTCTGAGTTCAAGTGTTGGCTTAGCGTCCTACTGTCACTAGATTATGGTCTAGGGGCAACCACAAATATAAATAATAAAAATTTAACAAAACTGCAAATAATCCGCAAAATAGCGCAGGCTTGCATCAAGGCATGGGAATTGAAGTGCAGGGAATGGATAGGAAAGTTAGAAGATTGCGCAGCTACAGTTGAGTGGAACCAATTACAGGTGTTTGTGTATGCAAAACAATTGCTAAGTGGAGCAGCGAAAACGTTTGTGCGTAGCCAGAGAAACGTTAAGGAATGGAAAAGTTTGAAGTTGGTCTTGCTGGAGGAGTTTGGGATAAAACTGTCCTTAGCAGAAGTCTATCGCAGGTTGGGAAATCGACAGCAGCATAAGGGTCAATCCTTGCACGAATTCTTGTATGCCCTGATGGAGTTGGAAAAAGAAAGCTTGATCGAGCATTTCGTTGGGGGTATCCCGGTCGCTAGGTTCAAAAGGGCAATGTTATATCAGGGTGCGCGCAGCGCAGTGTAGAAGGGCTGGTCGTGGCAGAAAGAACAACAAATATAGTGCAGGATGAAAAAGTCGTTTCAAAGCCTCTTTCTTCCAGCCTGGAACTGAAATCTGTGATCTGCATGAATTCAGAACTCAAAGGACTTGTTGGTACAGGAGCCGAATTGTGTTTAATGTGGAGGCGTGTGTTCATGATACTAGGTGTAGGAGTTGGTAGTCTGATGGGTCGACGGAGAGTCTTAACAGGTAACGGTGAGTGTAAGGTGCTAACGTTTGGCAGTTTTATTTCAAAGGTCAAGATTGACGGAATTGACATGTCGGTCGAGTTTCATGTTATTCGTAATGGGGACATGAAGTTGGAGGCAATTCTAGGCACAGCAATCTTAGATTGTGTGCAATAGGATACTAAGAGAGCAGCGATCGACATCCAGACTGTTCAAAGTTCTTGTGTGCAGCTAATTAGGAAATTTAAAACTTGTGAATGTAAAGCTCGGAGGACTGTAAACCAGGTTTGAGTAATGTCGAGTGTATGATTGAGGACTACAAAACGAAATGTCACTTCGCCAGTAGAGATAAAAATTTTGCTAACAGATGAGTTGCCTGTTCTCCAACATCCGAGACGTTTGGCATATTGCGATCAGAAAATCGACGGTGATCAAGTTTAAGAATTGCTAGAGGAAAGGATTATTAAGCCTAGAGTATCCGAGTTTGCTTCGCCAGTGGTTCTTTTGGATAAGAAGATTGGGAAATAGCGCTTGTGTTGCGATTATCACAAGCTAAATAAGAAGATTTTCTGAAATAATATCCTAACAATTATTAAATATAAAATCAAAGCCAGCGTCGTTTATTAAAAGAGCACCCTGCATTAATAGCCTTATTATTATATCGTTCTTTTAAAAGTAGCAGAGCCTTTTTGTAGTTCACCTCTGATAGTTCTAGCATTCAACCGTGCTTAAGGGTTCAGGTCCAAGGGATGCTCTCAAATGTATAATTTTAGTCAAATCGTTTAACTCCGCGAATTCAGGTAACTTGATTATTGGAAGATTTTAAGATCGTATTGCTTAAAGCATCGCTAAATGACTGGATTCGGCCTTTGTTGCCCAATATGGGAATCCTATTGCATTCACAGACCTGGCAATTTGGGTGCGGGGTCGCCGATGACCTTGGGATCTTTTTCCAGCGGTTACCTCACAGCAGCCACGTACCGCGCTATAAAGCGGTACTTCTCGCAGAACTCCAAGATGTAGTCCTCGCCGTCACGCTGCTTACCTCCAGATTTTGGTGACGTCCCACGCCGACACAACCGTTAGGCACCTAAGTAATCAATACGTTTTTGCAAGAAACTACTTTTTTTTAATATTTATTTCGAGACTAAACTTAACAAGAATACTCAGCAACGTAGCTAATACATGTTGATGCTCATCTACAGTATAAGATGCCAGAATTATATCATCCATATACACAACAATTCGACGATATAAACCTTTGGAATACAGCCGGTTCATTTTTGAGCCCGAAAGGCATCCTTAAGTACTCAAACTGCCCGTCCGGAGTCACAAAGGCAGTATATTTCACGGATTCTTCTTCGACACCTATGTGGTGAAAACCACTTTTAAAATCTATACCAGAAAAAAGGATTTACTTTCTAGATATTCTAAGCAATCTTCTATAAGCGGTAAAGGAAAGTTGTAACGAACTGTCTTCTTATTCAACCCACGGTAGTCAACACACATTTTTATATTTCCATCTTTCTTGTTAACCAGTACCACAGCCGAAACACCTCAAGCTTCACCGTGGATGCAATTGTGTTAACAATTAAACGTTGATCTTTTTGCTTATTTAAGCTATGGCAAGGTATGTTTTTTAAGTTTGACTTCTTAGTAAAGATAAAGATAAGGATAAATCAGAAGCCATCGCTACAGTATTGTTTAGTGAGTCATTATTTTTATAGCTTGGTACAGTTTTACGTATTACTAACTTAAGTGACAATAGTTTGAATACATCTCTGCCTAATAACAACGGCGTCGGTAATATTAAACTAGGAATACCAAAAGCTTCCATTCTGTAGTATTTTTCTTAAAACACAATTATCAGTTTAACTTTTCCAATTGTCAAAATGAGGCCACGGAAACGACTATCTTCTAGGTTTTCATAATTAACAGCTTGTGGAATGACTTCTTTACTTATAAAACTCACGGGGCTTCCGGTATCTAGTAATGCAACAATGTAATCAATATCAATGCATCCCCTTTCTTCTCGTCACTGGTACACAACGCAGCTGTCCGTATACGCTTCGGGCACTCCCGGAACTAGTGCCCAGTCTCAAAGCAATGAAATCATCCTCCCTCTGGGCGCCTCGGTTTCTTGCATTGATTGCTAAAATGTCCTATTGAGCGGCAATTAAAGCACCTTATGTTGGCGTCTGCATTACGAGCATCGGAAATGTTTGCGGAATATGACTGCCGCAAAGGTACAGCCGTGCGTGAAACTTGTGGTTTTCGTTTAAACTCGGTCTGTACGATCTGATAACGCATCATTTTCTCACGCAGCTCATCGAGAGAAACACAGTAATACAACGGTGCTGCGCAGCCGGTTTGATCCTGCAAGCCATCCACAATGTAATTTATTACGTCCGTGTCCTCGAACGTCCCTTGTCTAGCAATATTACGCAAAGCAATAAAATATTGTAGCAGTGATTCGCCTTTAAGGATTGAGCGACTCTGCAACTGCTTTGCAACCTCATGGTTCGTCATTTGGAACCCAAAGACTTTTAGAAGACACTCGCTCAGTTCCTTCCAGCTGGTGGTTTTTTCGTACATCGTTTATGAACGGGCTGACCCCTGTAGCTTGTGGTTACCCAGTAGCCAACGCTGGGCATCGCTCAAACCGTGTGTAGCAGCAGCCAAGTCCACCTCACGGATCCATGCATGAACACCAACGTGATCATCTCCAGAGAAATTTCGCAAGGTTGATTCTATGTCCTTTATGTCAATAGTGGGTTTGCGGTCCACGGTGCCGCTCTCCAAAACAGCCACTTGCACTTTCAACTCGGCAAGATCTTTCCGGACTTTGTACAGGGTCATCTGGTTCGAAATTTCGGACAGTTCGTCGGAATTGCGGTCGTCCTCTCCTAAAATTCCCTGGTAGATTTTGACTGTACGGCTTTTACCATCGCCCGCAGTTGTTGTATGGTATCTTTGCCGTCCACTGGTACATCTTTTGTGATAAGCAGGCTCACTATTTCATCCTTTGTCAAGATTAAAATACCAGAGTATTTCATCCCGAGAAGATCTGAGGCAAACCCCACACCTGATTTATAAACAGCCTTAATTCATTGTTTTTGAGAAGCCACTGGTATGGTCTTCGTTTTTTTGAATTCGTTTTTTCGCTCTCCGAAGCGTTTTTTTCTTACCCAAGCCGGTCCAAAAAAGTGACCGTCCCCTGAATTCCTCTCAAATCCTAACTTACATTTATGTGACCATCTATCAGTTCACATCATTTATCGATTATTAAATATATATATATATATATACATATCACACCTAAAGCATATATTTCGTTATGATATTGACTAGATGTTTACACAAGTTTTAATTTTTTGTTTTGATTTTTCCGATCCGGCTTGTTCCGACTTATGTAATACCTGCAACAGGAAGACAACTTTTGGAAAAGTTTCTTTTAAAAAAGCTTTAAGACTGAAAAACTAGTTTGCGTAAAAACGGACGGGCGGATGGACAGACGGACGGACAGACGAACAGACAGACGTATGGACAGACGGATATGGATAGATCAACACTCCTAGTGATGCTGATCAAGAATTTATATACTTCAAAGGGTCGGAAATATCTCCTGTTGCAAACCTCTGACTGAAAAAATAATACCTTCTTCAAGGGTAAAAAAAAACAAGTTTTTAATGAAATTGATACCAAATTGTCACTGCTGTCAAGGTTCTCCGAGCGACAAATCGGAATATACTATGGGTGATCTCTGAGCTGTTCGACCCCCTTTGCTTATTAAGTTATTTACTAATTAAAAGAAAGAATCCTTTTGCAGGAATTTTGTCTTAATAAGTTGGATTGGGATGTGTCAATTCCGATGCATTTGAAACTGCATGGAATATGTTAAAAAATACACTATCTCAATTGGATCAGAAATCTATTCCTCGGTTTGTGTATACCGATCCGACGTCACCGGTTCAATTACGCATCCATGAGATCTTATGAAGCTTGCGTTTATATTCGTAGCAAATCTGTAGAAGGTTTCAAATTATCGTTGTTGACTTCAAAGGCCAAATTAGCGCCGCTTAAAACTAAAACGCGATCACCTTCTCGCAAATTTCTGTCACAGGATCAAGACCCTATCGAACGAATTCTGAACGGATGAGATCCCATCGTCGTTGTCGACATTCATCTCAAACAGGGTAGCCGAGATTCAAGAGTGGTCAGGTTAAACTACTTGGCGACATGTCCCTACCAAACAGAACCCTGCAGATCTTGTAAAGAGAGGTTGTGACGTTGCCGAAATCGTACAGTCAATCTGGTTTACTGGACCACCGTTTTTGAAGGATGAAGAAGATCACTGGCCCCAAAATTCACATTTTGAGCCTCCTGAGGTAGTCTTTCTACTGGAAAGAAGGAAGAGTGCAGACATTGTGGATCGAGGGATTTTCGTCACACCTCAAACTCTTAGGGAATTATTTTTTTGTGTTCGGCGGCATAAGAAAATGCAAAGACAAAAGTATAGTTTTTGAAAAGATTCTGTCACCAAACGAATATGAAGCCTTTTATAAAATTGTCGAGATAAACACGAATATCAAGAACAAATCGAAAAAGTTCGTATATGCTCCAGAGTCGGGCCAAGTCTTCAGAGATTGAACTCATTCATTCATGAAGATACGGGAACTTGGTGTAACTTTTTGTTGTTGCGACTCCCCCTCCTATATCATATGATGCCATGTTTTTTTGTTGTTAACAAAACGCTCCCAATTATTGCAGAGCTATGTCCGGCATCCAATTTTCATGTGGGTCCACGAGCACTCGTGGGTATCCTTCGACAGCGTGTTTGGATCGTTGACGCTCAGAAGGTCTGCAGTCAAACAGTTCGATCATGTATACGCTGCTTTAAGTGCAAGCCTCGACTGATGACACAAGTTATGGGAAATTTACCCGCAGACAGACTCCGTGCTCTTCGCCTATTTGCAATATGTGGCATTGATTTTTGTGGTCCAGCTTATACGACATTGAAAATTCGTGGAAGGCCTCTGTATAAGTCTTACATTGCCCTATATGATGATTTGCGTCCAAAGCGGTTAATCTAGAAATTGTTTCAGATTTAACCATATTTCATTGGCATTTCAAAGATTCGTTGGGCGCCGAGAATGTCCCCAAGTCGTAAAATTTGATTCGATTCGATCCACACAGTTTTTTAGTTTTCGTTTGCCGAATAAAGTTCACGCCACTTACTTCGTTTACGTTGGTTTGATTTAGAAAAACTGTTCTAATTTTTCAATATCTAAGGAGATAAAAACATTATCCCTTCTAAAGTTTTATTCCAATCGTATTGAATCGTTATGTCACTAACTTCCCAAATTACAGGCAGTCGCACCTCGCGCCTGGATAGTGGGTCTATGCTGGAGACCCTTTCCTCCACTTCTGCTGCCTCCCTCACTAGCTCGTTTAGTGGAAGAAGACCTGCAATTACCAGTGCCGCCTCCTCGGAGATCGTCCGGAAAGCAAAGGATATACTGATGGCACATAGCCTGTGCGTGCGTACCAAGCCACGAGGGCGTCATGGCGGCATTAGCCCACACCGGGGAGGCGTATAGCATTTTCGATGTAACAACGCTTACTATGAGTTTCCTCCGATTCGGGCCCCGATTGTTCAGTCGGATCCGAGTGAGCAAACTAGCTTCGCTGCCGCCTTGTTATTGGCCTACGCTATGTGCTCTCTAAATAACAGCCTGGTGTTAATCATCACGTAAGGTATTCACAGCTCTCGCCATGCCATAAGTCTCGACGAGCTGCCGGCTGATTACGAGGACAGCCTCCTTCTTGTGGGCAGCGAGCTAGTTCAGCAAGTGCCAGCCATGACTCCACCGTCCTCCACTTGCGATTTTCGGCCTCGTGACCTCGAAATTTGGACGGCCTTGCTCCCTTAACTGCTAGCCCGCTTCCGCTATTTCGTCGGTCCACCAGTAGACTAGCTCTCAGTGGCGGTGGTGGCTCCTCGTTTCTTTCATGCTGGCTCTGCATGCCGTGTGGACTGCTTGGGTGATGCTAGCCACGCTTCTTCTGCATAATCGCTAATGCCCGGAATTTTGATTTCCCCAAGGAACCTATCCCGCTGGAGTGTCTTCGGTTTGAATCGACTTTGAGCTGGTGGGGCCGTGGTAGGCCTTCTGTCGGTAAGGTAAGGTAAGGTCCACTCCCGTCCTGACCCCTGCCCTACTGAACGTATGCTCCGATCCCGTGTTAAGGAGAGCAACTTCCAGCGACGCGCAGGCTTCCTGTAGATTTCGCCCTATTACGTTTGTATAGGCCGAGCCCCATCCTTCTGCCCAGGCATGACCACGTTTCGCAGTCCCGTGCGTCGCTTACCAACTCGTCCAGGGCCGCTGAGTATTCTTGGAGAGAAAGAGGCACTTCCGCCGGAACGAAGAAGAAGGACCCGGTACTCACGTTTTAAGGTGGACTTGGTCCATACGTCAGGATCGCAGCAGACTTTGTCGCGTCCAGTACATAGTCCTTATCGTGTATTTTCTTGTAGGGTTCACTGATAAGCGCTTCGTCCGCCTTGGAAGCCTGCGTGGTCTGACTTAGCAAATCATGCGCAGCTTCCCTGTGGTTGTGGTTGATCTGGATGATCTTCACTTCGCTGGTGGCTTGTTTTGCATAGAGTATCTCCTGGTGCCAATCGGCCTTCGCCTTTTTTTGGCGGCGTTTCCCGGTGCGTGCCGGGAGGGTTACCCGGTTTCCTTGGCCGCTTGGGCGTATCCTCCCCCTCCTTCTGTCGTCACATTGCTGTGGTGTCGCTGAAGCTTTTATTAGGATCAGCGATCGCAAGATTTTCCTACTGCTTAGGAAAGCTCCAGCGATGTCAATCTCTTTCTCCTTCCTGTTTGTTGGATTTACTGCCGACGTGGCCAAGCTTGCCACCACCTTGTCAGGTCTGACAAGAATGGGATTTGGGGCCTCCAGAATCCGTGCCCCTGCCGTAAAGTTTTCCACGGGTATATTTTCACTTATGTGGTTGCCCTGTGGAGTATCGTTGCGTATCGACATTACTCACTTGCATTTTATACCTTCTGCCAGGTTTGTTTTGCAAACGCAGACCACGTAGCGGCCTACTATGGGTCAGACGCCACGTGGATCTTTTGGATTTCCGGTGTGTGGGTGTAGAGCTTCTACGGTGGTAGTTATACCGCTAATACTCACGCCAGAACCCCGTTTTTGCTGTGCGCCATTTTAGAGTTGAAGTTGGCAATTGGTCAGCTACTTGGCCATTGACACCATTTTTTTCACCGACCTAGTATAATTTGTGCACTTTCGCCGAGTTTCTATGTGCTGTTGCCAAGGAAAGCCCGGGAATGTATGCTACGACCCGCTGTTTTGATCGTTTGTCGATTTTCGTAGCGGTTAGCTTTTGTAAGCATGTGAGCACGGAAGCGCCCCCACAAGTCGGGGGGCCAGACACTGCCATATGGCGGCGCAGTGCTGCCAGCCCGGTGCAATTTACCCGTTTTCCAACACTGGTTTCGCATCTGATTTCGTGATCAGCTGGGGTGACCAGCCACATTTATAGCGCACAAAGAGAAAAAAGTACCAAAGAGACAACCAAAGGAAAGTTCCGCGAAAGTTATTTCACCTCGTGACCCTGGAGAACTGAGCCGGAGGGCCATTTCTGGAAGTCCGGAGATCAGGCTTCAGCAGGTGAGTCGTCTTACTCGCTACTCGCATCCGTGCAGTCGCACCGGGTCCGCCAGCGCGACGCACGCGTCTTCTGCCACTTCACACCACACTCCTTCACACCACACCGTAGGTTTTGAACTCTGCGTGTGTTTCAGTCTATCGATAGACACAACAATTTTTTGTATCGATGTAATATTTTAGAAGTTATAGGGTCATTAAATGACTATTAGTGGGAGGTGGGTGTAATGCACGCTCTTAACTTCGTTAGCTATTCAGCTCGACAGATGGCGCCATCTAAACTCACATTGTTTTGTGGGAGAATACATACTTTGAAATTTGTTGGCTGAGTATCGGGTATATAATAGTCGGAAAACTCGACTATAGAGTCCTCTCTTGTTTTGTAATTACAAACTTTCAATTAGGCCAACAAAAAAAAAATAGTTAAAAAAAAAAAAGTAACACTGGTATAGCGTCTTAAGTACATTTGCGTCCATGTAGAGAACGTCTTAAGCCCCTTCCAGCAACAAAAAGTTTTGACCTCCTGATAATCCACAATCCTAAATCTTTTCCGCCTATCGTATTCCAATCATAAAAAGTTACAAGAGTCATAAAGTATTGGGAGAAAAATAAGTGCCGAGCCACGATTTCATTTTCCTATCATATAATTGCCGAGCTATGCATTATATTTTCTCATCGTAATTAACAGACAGATTAAATGGGGTTATTATTATTAACAATGGAGGAAGTTTGTCATTACAAAGATCCATAAAGCCGGAAAGGACAATTCCCAGCCATTGTCATATAGGCCAATCAGCCTCCGTCCGTTTCTATCAAAGTTATTTGCAAAGCTGCTCCTGAATGGTATCAAGCAACATCTATTTGGTTTCCGCCAAAAACACGGAAGCGGTAAACGAGTAAGCCGGATAATCTCTGAGATGCGAAATGCGTGTAAAGGCCGAGAGTATTGCTCTGCAGTTTTTCTGTATGTCGCCCAGGCTTTCAAACAAGTTAAAATTAGGCAACTAATTTGACGCCAAGTCATATCTACAGCAATGAAGTTGTGCAGTACGATGCAGAGTTTCCTCTTTAAATATCATACAATTTAAGTACCACAAAAGTAGCGTGCTTCGTCCGACACTGTATATTCGACACATTTTGGCTGGCATAGCGACAAAAGCCCGCCGCACCAATTTCTCCAACTCAATTTTGTACGCGAAAATATAGCTCTTATAGCTTCTGAGCGTCAAAAAAGCGCGCGAAATAATGTCGTTCAACAATTACTTGACATCGACGCTGAAAAACGACATAAACTCGACCATTTCGAATCAACATATATATACATACATAACTTACACGGTACGAAAACTTCACATATATTTAAAAACTCTTTCGAAAACGACATTATTTCGACCACCTCGAAACAACATTTATATACAATAATAACTTACACGGTATAAAAACTTCAAATATATTTGTATGCATGGATATCTGTAAAGAAATGAATACAAAAATGTTGATTAATATTATTTAAAATTTAATTATATTTAATGCAGTGGGCAAAAAGTAATGTGAATTTATTTGTAAAATTAAAAATCTTTATTTATTCTCCTAAATTAAGCATAAGATCAAGTCTTATCTCCCGTAATCATGAATTTGAGCTTGTCCTGATAGTCAAAAAGCAATGTTTCACACACATCAACGCGACGAAATTTTTGCAAGAAATTGAGCACTTACGATACCAAACGAAAGTTGACTTTTGGTAGGCCTAAATGGTCTTTGAAAGTGGTTTTCAAAAATCCTTCTTAAATTTAGATCATATCAGTAAGATCTCTAATAGTCAGCTGACGATTTTTGTGCACTTATTCCTTCATTTCATTTGTTGACTGAGATGGTCGTCCGGAGTACTCGAAGTGATTAACACGTGCACGACCCTCCTTGAAGTCATTGTGCCACTTATAAACATTTTTCTGGGACATGGTAGAATCACCTAACATCCTCGACATTTCCGCAGCTGAAATTTCATTCTCAGCTTAATTCAGATTCAGAATGCTAGCCATAGACGGAAGTTATACCAAGTGCAGCCCATCGAGATCAGGTGGTCATTTCATACAACGAATTTGTACACAAAAATTTGATAGCGGCAGGCCCCACGAGCTCTCAGCAGCTCTCTCATTCTTGCTGCCTTGCGCTTGAATTGGTCTTTGTATGTATGCGTGATCATGCCTTCCCAGTCGGAAGTTAGAGAACGCATTTCAAAAATAAAGCTTCTTTCATGCATGCTTTGTAAGAAGCTATAAAGAAGCATTGTTTATGCATTCTAAAGAGTTTTTGTGAAATCGTCCCTTCTACTTCAGTGCATAAAAAAGCCTTCTATTGCAATGTAAACAAAAAGCTGAAACCCGAACGCTGCCGAACGTCCGATATTTTTGAGATCGTGCTTTTCACCGAAAACCTCGCTTACGAAAGAACGCAAAACAAGTCTTGTTTTGGAATGGAAAATAAAATGGGAAACCAATTTAATCTATTTTTCTTAATGAACAGCAGCGGCGTAAATATATTTACTATTTATCTTTAAAAACAATATCTGAACGCTTTTTTATGTTGGTGGTATATGACTTGTTAAACTTTCCTAAAATTAATTCTGTAAAAAATATTAGAAAATTATTTATTTGAAGCAGTTTTTTATACATTTTAATTTTTGGTAATAATATATACACGATTACATGATTTCTTTTCAAAGCGTGATTTTGTTTTGAATTATTATTTTACATTTGCCGGCGCTATACTTTCCTCCGCCATTGTAATCACAAGGAGTAACCGAACAAAACGGTACTTCTAAAAGCAAATAGCAAGAAAAAAAGAGAAAACGCAAGAAAGCGCGCGGTCTTTTTCGTTTCTTTTGCATTTCTCGCCACTTGCATTTTGATTTTCAATTAAATCAATTAGCTGGTGCCTCTGTGATTTGTGAAATTAATATTATATAATTTTAAATTAATATTATATAGTTTTAATTATCAAGTAAGTATAGTATTGATATAAACAAACCTGTTCCAAAAAATTATTCAACGAAAAAACATGAACAAAAACTGGACTTATTTAAAAACATGTAAAGTCTACCTGTTCCAAAAAAATATTCAATTTATAAAAAGTTTTTAACAGCCTTAAAACACTGTACGGTCAAAACATAGTGTTGATATAAACAAACTAAATAGGAGTTCCAATACTGCTTATAAAATAACATGAACCAAACACTGGATTAATTAAAACAATGAGTCATGTGTATCTGTGCCAAAAAAAATTAAATTTTTAAACACTTATTAACAATCTTATATACAGTCTACGGTCATAACAAATACTAATAATGTGAACGTAAAAACATGAACAAAAACTGGTTTTATTTAAAAACATGTAAAGTCTACCTGTTCCAAAAAATATTAAATTTAAAAACACTTATTAACAGTCTTAAAAACAGTGTTCGGTCAAAACAAATGTAAACAAATTTTTCCTAAAACCGTGTGTGGCTGTTAATCAAACAAATAAAAAGAATTATTTTTTTTGAGCGTACACTGCAATAAGACTTGAGTTTTATTTTATAATAAATATATATCCATTAATTGTGTTAATTTAATTAATGCGTTTTAAATATTATTTTAGTTTAATTTCAGAAAAACTATTTCAAAACAAAAGGTAGTTTATATATATATATTTCATAAATTTAAATTTTGTGTTTTGTGAACTAGTTTCGATTATTTGTGTGCTCTCTTTTTTCGCTCTTCCTTTTACTTCTACCTAGGGTGGACTTACATCTACATACAAGTTGTGTTTTATAAGGGTGGACCTAAGAACACAAATTAAGTGAACAAAAATTTAAGAAAAATAAACATAACTTTAAATAATTAGACATTAAAAAATAAAAAAAATAATAATTTAATTGAAAAAAAATATTTTACAAAATAAACAAAACTAATATAATTTAAAATGAGGGGAATGTCGCGGTCAAATATTCACCGTTTAACGAAAAAACAAAAGGAAGAGCTTCAGCAATCGGCTGCTAGAGCTCTAACTTTTGATACAGAAAATAATTCTGGAAATGAATGCTTAAAATTATGTGAACCCGAATCGGATAAAAGCGCTGTTAAGGATAGTAAATAAATACAACCTTTTTGTTTGAGTTCTGTATTGAAACTGTTTCATTTTATTTAAAACTTCTTGACAAGAAACTTATGTGAAAATCGTATTCTAATCTTAGTTATGGTCTACGCAGAGACCTAATCTTTTAGTCTGGGCGGGGGAGTTATTTATTTTGCCCCCCGCACAAGAACTCTCGGTGAAGGTACATCTGGGAGCGATAATATTAGATAGCTCAAGTGGCCTGCTGTTACAGATTACAAGTGTATTTGAAAAACTGAACCCTTGTCGGGTCCCAGATCGTAAATTATGGCTCTTGATCGAATAACACAGTTCTACATGACATGTGCAGAGCTCATTAAATCTTAGACATAATATTTATCAGTGTTCGTCTGAACATTCTGGCAAGGGCCGGCAAACTGTGGTGTATGTGTTGTAATTACATAATTGATTCAATTGCAATATAAAATTAGTGGACTGTATTTATTCGATATATTTTATTTTGCATTATAAATTTAACACCTTGCACGGCTTGAAATGACTTATGTTTTAGGATAACAAAATTTGAATCTTTAATTTATTTACTTTTAATCAAAACATTCTTTAACATAATTTATTTATAACATAAATTGATTAAATATTAATTATACCGTTTGGTATGGCAATGGCTTGTAATTGCCTTCGTACATTTATTTTTCTTATAAAATATACAGTTAATACAAGTATTATAATAATTGCCAAAATTAAAGAAGCATGCCCAGTTACATAATGGAAGTCTAATTCCTTTAATTCTAACTTGTGAGACTTTAAATATTGTATTTCTTGTGTTAATCGATTGATTTCATCAGTATGATTTATTAAGGGCAAATCGAGCTGGTTCCAGACTATCTACCTCTCCAATATAAGACACAGAAAATGTTCCCTGATCTTCTAGCTGAATACTGTGTTGCGCAACTAATATTTTGTCATCAGTTCGAGCAGTACTATCTGACCTTAGCGTTAATATTCCTTGCTCAGGTAAATCCACTATTTCTATTTTCGAGTTGCTGCACTGAATTCTAGCCTTTGAATGGTTCTGAACCTTAAAAAGCCAACTGCTCTTCCTTTCTAACTCGACCCAATATGATTTACTCTCAATCACTGATTTATATTTGCAATCTGATTGCTTATTTGGTTTGAAAGGCTTAAGCTCACAACTATTATCGTTAGCACTACTCCAAGGCCAACTTCCTTCACAAACCCTTTAATAAATTGCCATCTTTGACACTTGTTAATGGTTGATTCTGTCATAAGGTGATAAGCATCTATTTCAAAATTGTAAACTAAGTACTGAGAATCGACATGTACTGTAATCATACGTTCATCTAGCCTAACTGGTACTGGGATAATTTTATAAAGCACCGAAGCATGTCTTCCAAACAAAGGTATTTTTGCATTGATAATTAACTTTTTATCTACAAATAACCCCCTAGCCGTGAGTAAAGTATAATCCTCTTTTAATTCTGTACCTGTTCTTTTTCCTGGCAGAACTAAATTCTCTGACAAACTGTCTTTTATTTGGAAAATCTCACTTTTCAACTGACTAGGTTTCAATATATTGGTATTAAGTCGACCATGATTGATGTCAATTAACGGGCTTATGACTCCGGATTGAATCTTTTCGCATTCATCTATAATGTTACTTAATTGTTTTGTTATCATGAAGAAGTTGATGGACTCCTTGTACACATAATAAGATTCCTGCAATACCGCCGTCATGTTCTCAATTCTTTTATTCATTCCTTTAAAGTTTAAATTAACTTCTTCAGTCGTTCTTTTCAAAACATTAGTCGTAGAATCAACTAAGGAAGTTTGTTTCCTACTTAACTCATTAAGACTATGTTGATTGCTTAATAAGTTTTTCATATTGTCCTCCATTTGTATCCTGTCGTCTTCATCCATTATCCCAAATAATATGTGATAAAGCGATCCCATAAATCCAAACGGAGCTCGTTTATTTCTTCACTTCCCCTGAGCCATAAAAAGTTTATTATTTTCTTCTATGTCTGAGATCTGCCTTTCTGTGTTATTGAGAACTAAAAGACACTGATCCTCAAAACTAAGAAGCCTTTCGCAAATTACTCTCATTTTTGGGATTAGGTCTTTACCTTTTTTAATCATCTCGAAATAAGCGTCCATATTATAAAATATAATTAAATTCCAAGAGGAGGCTACAATCTCTACGTCACCCATTGGATCTAGATATATAGCCGAAGTTTTGTTTATTTTATCAATTGCATATTTTGGCTGATCAACTTTAGCTGAAGCGTAAGAGAATTGACACAATATACATAATAACAAAGCCATTATAAAAGAAAGTTTCGATATTGTCGATGTACCTCTTGTTCGTCTTTCAGGTTTTGTTTCTTCAGGGTCAGATTCAACTTTGTCCACAGACTTAATTCCTTCTAAAGGACAAATTTTAGTGATTGGTCTAGCTACAAATCCATCTTTTATTTTTATTTCTACCACTCTGACCTTTTCATCTTTGCCCTTGTGGATCCTTTCTACTTTGCCTATTGGCCACCTGGCTGGATGAGTATTCTCATCTTTTAATAACACAATTTGTCCCTCTTCTATATTAGGACTGTCTCTCTTCCACTTGTGCCTCTGTTGCAGAGTATGTAAATACTTCTCTTTCCACTTAACCCAGAAATCTCTTTTAATTTTCTGGATTAGTTTCCACCTGTCTAAATTCCCAATTCTCTCATTTTCAATTAGTTCAGCTATTTCTAGCGGTGGACAACCAATCAAGAAATGTCCTGGTGTTAGGACTTCATCTTGATCAATTTCATTTTCATAGGTATACAATGGTCTTGAATTTAAGCATGCTTCTATCTGACATAAAAGTGTTGACATTTCTTCGTATGTCAGACTATTTTCCCCGATTACCCGTTTCAGGTGGTATTTCATGGATTTAACTCCAGCTTCCCAAATACCTCCGAAGTGAGGTCCTGCCGGGGGGATAAAATGCCAATCAATTCTATCTTTTTCGAGCTGCGCGGCAATCATTGTATTTTCCTTGATTGCTTTTTCTAAATCTTGATCTAATTTTCTTGAGGATCCTACGAAATTAGTTCCGTTATCCGAATAAATATTAGCACATTTACCTCTTCTAGCAATAAATCTTCTGAGTGCTGCCAGAAATGCTTCCGAGGTTAAATCACTTACCATTTCTAGATGTATGGCTTTGGTGGCCATACAAACAAATACGGCAATGTATCCCTTATACGTCTTTAGTCCACGATTCTTGAAACATTTAACGAAATAAGGACCTGCGTAATCTATTCCAGTATTAAAAAATGGGTACGACATCGTAACTCTATATCTAGGCAGGTTTCCCATTATTTGTTGAGCTGTGTTTTGTTTGTATCTCGCACACTTGACACATTCTTTTAAATACTTTTTTAATGAATTTTTTAACCCAAAAATCCAATACTTTCTTTGGATATAATTTCGCATTAGGTTTATTCCTACATGCAAAGTTTCATTATGAGCATTTTTTATCAACAAGTTAGTTAAATGGCATTTGTCCAAGATTATTGGGTGCTTAACTTTAAATTCTGCACCTGAGTTTTCTAGTCTTCCTCCCACTCGCAGAATACCATCATTATATAAAAACGGGTTTAACGACAATATCCTATTATTTGTCTTAATTTCCTTATTTGTTTTTAGGCACTTTATTTCATGGCTGAATTGATATTCTTGTTGCTTTCTTATAACAATCTTTTCAGCTAGTTTTAACTCTTTTACAGATAGGAAGGAAGGATAGAATTCCTTTTTTATCTTGATTTGAATGAATCTATTTATGTATACTATTACTCGTATAATCTTTTCAATACTGGAAAACCTCTCCAGTAAATTATAAATAGGATTATCGGTTTTATTATTTAAAATTGAATTTATCAAAACAATTTCTCCTGTGGATTCCTGGTAAGGCCATTGCTCCTTTGGCTCAGATAACCACTTCGGACCTTTCCACCAAAGATCACAGTTAACCAATTGGCTAGAACTAATTCCCCTTGATGCTCAATCTGCAGGATTTTCTTCAGACTTCACATGATTCCATTCGGTATTCTTCAATTTACGAATGTCATCTGTTCTTCGTCTAATAAACTTGACCTTGCTATCTCCATTGTTTATCCATGCTAAAGTGATAGTGGAATCACTCCAAGCGTAGATTTCCACTGTATTATCCATGGATTCATTAATTCTTTTGATCAATCCACTAAGTAAATGAGCTGCACATAACTCTAGTTTGGGAATAGTTTTTCTATTTTTAATTGGATTGACCTTACTTTTGCTGGCTATTATATTCACAGAATTTCCTACCTTAGCACATACTACGGCTGCATATGCCTTTTCGGAAGCGTCCGCAAATCCATGAAGTTGTATCCCCAAACAGTTCTTGGAACTAATCCATCTTGGGATTCGAATCTTTTCTAAAGGTAACAAACTTTCTTTATAATTTTCCCAATAATCTTTGTCTTCCTTGGATAACTCCTGATCCCACTCACTTTTATTTATCCATAATTTTTGAATAAAAAGCTTTCCTAAAACAGTGACAGGAGCCATCCTAGGGGATCATACATTTTTGATAATGTCGATAACACTACCCTTTTGTTAGTCTTTTTGGATTCCCCGCAATTTACTTTAAATTTAAATAAATCTTTTTGGGGTTCCCATTGAAGCCCAAGAGTTTTAACGCTTTCATTTTCCGTAATAGCAAGCATTTTGTTATCTCCTGTGTTCTCAACAGTTTGAGTTACTTTAAAATTGTTGGAATTCCATTTCCTTAAATTAAACCCTACCTTTTGTAGTTCCTGTGAGATTAGTTTAATTAAATTGTTGGCATCTTCCACAGAATCAGCCCCAGTCATTAGGTCATCCATATAGAAATCATTCCTAATTATTTCACCCAAATATTTATTTTTACATTTATCAGCAATATCTACCAGAACTCTGGTAGCTAAATATGGTGCGGATGCAGTACCATATGTGACTGTTGTCAATTTATAATTTTTTATTTTTTCATCTAGAGAGTTTCTCCATAAAATGTACTGGTATTGCTGATCCTCATCATCAATCTTTATTTGACGATACATTTTTTCAACATCCGCGGATACCACATATTCCCATTTTCTCCATTTAACGATAATGTCAAAAATATCCTTTTGAACTCGTGGACCAACCCACATTATATCGTTCAAACTTTTGTTATTAGTAGTTTTTGCTGAAGCGACAAAAACTACTCTTAATTTGGTCGTCAAGCTCGAATCTCTGATCACGGCTTGGTGCGGTAAGAAATACTTACCTTCATTCTGCACTTCGACCATATGTCCTAAATTCATATATTCATTAATGAAATTAGTGTAATCTGCCCTTAGTTTCTCGTTTCTTTTTAGTTTTTTCTCCAGATTCATGAAACGAGCCATCGCTTGTTTCTTTGAATCCCCTAAGGAGACATAATCTTTAAATGGAATTGACACAATGTATCGCCCATCTGAATCTATCTTTGTAGTTTTTGTGAAATTATTTTCACATATTTCAGATTCGATATCATTTTTATCTTCATCCTCTACTTCCCAATACCGATCCATATCTTTTAATTCTATGGTGGTTGCTACAATTGTCTTCTGTCCCTTTGATTTTTTACATCCAGAGATAATCCACCCGAAATCCGTTTTTTTTGCCGAGGAGGCCATTTATTTTGACCACTCCACTCTGTAGAATGTCAGTATATAGATCTGCTCCAATAATTAGATCTACACGCCCCGGCTTATTAAAGTCGGGGTCAGCCAAATTATATTTTTCCCATTTCGTTTTGTCAACATTAACTTTGTGGGCTGGGAGAGCCCTCATAAGTTTTGGGAGTACTAATGCTTCAACTTTTAAAATATTTTGGGAAGCATTACATTTAATTGAAAGATGAATTTTGTGCTTCGAGATGCACTTTCCTGTGGAGGATACTCCACTGATCTCTGTTTGAGATCGAATATTTTGTAATTTTAGAATCTGCACAGATTCTTCAGAAATTATGGTGCTTTGAGAACCACTGTCAATCAAAGCTCTGAAATTTTCAAACCCTCCATTCGAGGATTTTATTTGAACGCGTGCTGTAGCAAGCAACGCCTGTTCGGATGTCCTGCAAGTGTTAACCTTTTCTAATTTTTGGTTAACGTTATAATTTATATGTAGCATGCTGTGGTGATTTTTCTTGCAAATAGAACATGAAATGTCGCTTTGACATTTTTTATTAAATGAGTGTTTCAGACATTTGAAACACAAATGGGCATTTTTTACTTTTTCCATCCTTTCTGATGGATTTAAAGCCTTTAATTTCTGACACTGGAATATAAAATGTCCCGATATTTACATATGGGACAATTATTAGTAGCTAATTCTTTTATATTGCTACTATACATTTTTTTACAGGCTTTTCATCCTGAACTGAGCTTATCGAACTTAGCCGTTGCTCTAAAAATTTAATGACGTCCGATAACGCTTGAATCTCTTTAGTTTTTTTAACATGGCTCTCATATAGTTGGAGAGCTTCTTTGTTAAACTTCCTAATTATTATGTGTGCAAACATAATATCCACTTCATCATAAATTTGTGCCTTCAATTTTATCATATGTATTGACTCGTTAATATTTTTAGTTGCCTAACTGAATCAACATTTACGATTTGAAGATCCAGAAGGCGGTTTAATTGATCGGAAAAAATTTTCCTTTTATTTTCGTACCGCTTGGTTAATAACTCCCAAGCGGCCTCATAATTCTCCCCAGATCCCAACAATAAGTGAGAAACCACATTTCTGGCTTCTCCCTTAAGTGAGATCTTAAGGTAACTGAACTTAAAAGAAGGACTTAGATCCTCTCTTAAATGAATGAGTTCATTAAACAACTCATAAAACAGGTCCCAGTCTTTGGAATCTCCATAGAACGTGGGTACCTGAATTTTAGGTAAAGTTGGCAAATCATTAATTTTATGATTTCCAACGTTAACCTTTCCGGGCACAATTTGATCGATTTTTTTTTTCATTGTATTGGTTATTGACGAGATGTCGAACTCTAACTCGTTCAACTCCTCGTCATAACCCCTATCAGTGACATCTACTTGGTCGACTTGTTTTAGACCTACTATTTTTGTCCAATAAAATTCTAATTTCTGGACTCTAATCTCAAAAGTTGAAACATTATCTAGCTTAATGTCTTCAAAAGTTTCTTTTAAGTATTCTCGTACCTGTACTATTGCCCTATCTAATTTATTGACAACTTTAGAACTACTGTATATATATAAAAATAAATTGCTGTTCGTTAGTTTTGCTAAAACTCGAAAGCGTCTGAACGGATTTATCTTTTCTTAATATTAAAATGCTCGTAACTTATAAAAATAAATTTTAAGATTAACTTAGCTGGTGTCTTTGTTGTCGTCACTGCCGTTGTCGCCGTTGTAGCTGTTTTAGCTGATGCTGTTGTTGCTGATGCGCTTGTTGTTGCGGCTGTTGTTGCTGATGGTCGTTGTTGCTGCTGCTCCCGTTGTCCTTGTCTCTGTTGCCGCTCCTGTTGTTGATCCTGCTGGCCTTCCTTCAGTTGTCGTCTCTTTGAGGGTCTTCGTTGTTGTTTTTAAAGATGATTTGAGTTTTTTTTTTTTTAAATCTTTTTATTTATTTATTTTTGAACAGTTAATATTGGGTTTTTTTTTTTTTTAGCTTTAATATTTGTTTTTTGTCACTGATAGTTTAAATATATATATACTTTTTTTTTTTTTTTTTGCACTTTTTCGATGTGTGGCCTCGAATACGCCTGATTGTAATTAATCACTTTTTTTTTTTTGTTGTAAGGCCACGAAAAACGCTTCAAAATAAAATTGTTCGATGACAATTTATTATATATTTTTTTTTAATTTACCTTGTCGATTTCTCAACCACAATTTCACAAACATTTTTTATTTTTTATTTTTTTTTTGAAAATTGCTTTAAACAATAAGGACTCTTATTTGTCCTTTTGCTTTTAAATTTATACTCTGTTTCTTACCATAAAGGGGAAAACAAGAGTCAATTAAGGTGCTGGCTTTCCTCTAAGTCTCTTACCACTGGTGGGGGAAAACTGTAGAGTTGCTCGAATGACCGAAATGTTAAGGATAGTAAATAAATACAACCTTTTGGTTTGAGTTCTGTATTGAAACTGTTTCATTTTATTTAAAACTTCTTGACAAGAAACTTATGTGAAAATCGTATTCTAATCTTAGTTATGGTCTACGCAGAGACCTAATCTTGTAGTCTGGGCGGGGGAGTTATTTATTTTGCCCCCCGCACAAGAACTCTCGGTGAAGGCACATCTGGGAGCGATAATATTAGATAGCTCAAGTGGCCTGCTGTTACAGATTACAAGTGTATTTGAAAAACTGAACCCTTGTCGGGTCCCAGATCGTAAATTATGGCTCTTGATCGAATAACACAGTTCTACATGACATGTGCAGAGCTCATTAAATCTTAGACATAATATTTATCAGTGTTCGTCTGAACAAGCGCATCAAACTATTCTTTTGAATATGACGCGGATCTTAATAATGCATTTGTTGATTGCGAAAATAAACCGAATCACCGTGAGAAATTATTAGAATGTTACCATAATAATAATGTTACTAGAGATCAACTTGATGCACTTTTAAAAATTGTGTATTCGGAAAATCTAGATCTTCAGTAGGATATTAAGTCCAAGTTTGATAAAGGAGCTTAATTATGGCGGTACTAAAGACAGGGAAGGTTTTGCGTCCTACATTCATTTAAATGAAACATTATTCGGTAAGTGTTTTACAAACTTAAATCATATTTTAAAAAAAATTACATATTTCCTTCTCATTATTATATTTTATATTATATTTGCTCATTATTATATTTTCAGAGTCACAAAGAAGAGACGCCTACCGCTTCACCGACCACATAAAAGACCTTTGAGTGGGCTAAGACACTAGGGCTAAGAACAAAACTTACAAGGCTAAAAGTATAGCAAAAAGGATGAGAGAAGAAAAAAACCGACCCGGCGATACTATAATAATTATAATTAATTAAAATAAATTTTAATTTTTTATAAAAAAAATTAAATAAATAAAAACTTATATTGAAAAAAGGAATCGTTCTCAAAAGCTTTTTAGGGAACGATAATATTTGCATTCTTGGGTAAGACTATTAGAAGGCATGTTTTGGAATCATTGCAAATGTGTTTTTGTGGAATATATTCATTCAATATTCATTCTTTAGATGTGTTACGCAATGCTCGCTTGGAACCTATCCAGGAAGGGTCTCGAGGAACGTTTCTAAGTTCATTCTAACAGTGCGCTGTAGAATGCTTCCTTCGTAAAGTACAAATGGAAGGGAAAGCCGAGCGGTTCCGAAGTTGAAACTACCTTCCAATGAAACGTATTAAGATTCGTTCTTAGATCGGTTTTAAAATAAGGCTTGCTTCTTGTCCCGTCTCGAACAGAAAGGAAAGGGAGCTTTCAGAGATCTGGAATGCGTTTTTCGCATACAAAGGAAGCGTAAAAAAACACATCCTGGAAGCGTTTTTTTTCCGACTGGGTTCTCATACACGGAAGCATGTATGCGTTTATTTCATTTCGGCGCATCAAGAATATTTTGTCTTTTGCTACTTTTCAAACTTGATACCCTAAGAATATGCGCGTATTAACTATTGGGTTATGATAAAAATATGAATATTATATGTTATAATATATTTTTTAATATTTTATTTTATTTTGTTTAAAAATTCCTATTATTGGTAGCAGTAAAATGTTTTACATATATGTATGTATTCGAATTAATAGAAATCAGTCTACTGAGATGGAAACAGGGCATATCGCAGTCGTGTCACTTAAAATACCGACTGCTCTTCAGTGGTGGAGAAAACTTCGAACTAAATCAGCTTTTGTTGTTGTGTTGCAAGCGGATGGTGCCTACATTCCCTACCGACGATTGCTTTTAGGGGAGCGGGCTTTTAGGACACTTGTTTTAATTGTTATCTTTGGTTGATTTATTTTTGAATTATTCGCAGTTTAATTTTTAGTTGTCTTTAAACAATTCGTTATAGTCCAAGATATTGGTACAATTCAAATTATAAATTATTATCATTAAAATATTATTTAAAACAAAAATGAGGATTTTTATATTTGTATTTACCTTTACAAACATAATCTTTTAAAATACTTTTTATATTTTTATACCCTTGCAGAGGTTATTATAATTTCAGTCAGAAGTTTGCAGCGCAGTGAAGGAGACGTTTCCGACCCTATAAAGTATATATATTCTTGATCAGCATCACTAAGCGAGTCGATCTAGCCATGACCGTCTGTCCGTCCGTCTGTCCGTCCGTCTGTCCGTCCGTTTCTACGCAAACTAGTCTCTCAGTTTTAAAGCTATCTGCATGAAAATGTTCCAAAATTTGTCTTTTTATTGCAGGTAGTATATAAGTCGTAACGAGACGGATCGGACGACTATAGCATATAGCTCCCATAGGAACAATCGGAAAAATAAATTTAAAACAAGAAAGGAAGCAAACTTCGGCAAGCCGAAGTTCATATACCCTTGCAGCTATTGCATAAATTAAATATTCTTGAAAACATTAAAATTATGATTTACTTGCTTGTATGACTAAAAACATTGAAGCTATGATGATTTGCAGCTCAATTATTAGATATTTATTTTATATACAATATTTTTTTTATTTCTATGGGAGCTATATGATATAGTCTTTATATTTTTTTCCGATTGTTCCTATGGTTCCTATAGTCGTCCGATTTTGAAGAAATTTAAACCGTAATTCTGAAATATTTATCCATTACTATATGTCAAAAAACTAAAAAAAAAATTAAGAAACAGCAAAGTTATAATTTTTTTTATTTATTTTTTCGATTGTTCCTATGGGAGCTATATGCTATAGCCATCCGATCCGGCTCTTTCCGACTTATATACTACCTGCAATAGAAAGACAACTTTTGGGAAAGTTTAATGCAGATAGCATTAAAACTGAGGGACTAGTTTGCGTAGAAACGGACGGACAGACGGACGGACTGACGGACGGACATACGGACGGACATACGGACGGACAGACGGACGGACAGACGGACATGGCTAGATCAACTCGCCTAGTGATGCTGATCAAGAATATATATACTTTATAGGGTCGGAAATGTCTCCTTCACTGCGTTGCAAACTTCTGACTGAAATTATAATACCCTCTGCAAGGGTATAAAAATTATAACTTTGCTGTTTTTTATTTTTTTAGTTTTAGTAGTTAGGAAAAATAAATTTAAAAAAATTATAACTTTGCTGTTTTTTTTAGTTCTTCGACATATATAATGGTTAAATATTTCAGAATTATGGTTTAAATTTTTACAAAATCGGACGACTATATCATATTCTTCCCATAGAAACAATCGGTAAAAAATACAACAAAAATTATAACATTGCTGTTTTTTAATTTATTTTTTAGTTCTTCGACATATAGTAATGGTTAAATATTTTAGAATTACGGTTTAAATTTCATAAAAATCGGACGACTATATCATAAAGTTTCAATAGAAATAATAAAATTGTATACAAAACCTATCTAATAATTTAGCTGCAAATCATCATAGCTTCAATGTTTTTAAACATATACGCAAGTAAATCATAATTTTAATGTTTTAAAAAATATTTAATTCTTTCAATAGCTGCAAGGGTATAAAAACTTCGGCTTGCCGAAGTTTACATTCCTTCTTGTTTTTTATTTTTTTTCCGATTTTTCCTATGGGAGCTATTTGATATAGTCGTCCGATTTTGATTCAATTTAAACCGTTATTCTGAAATATTTAACCATTACTATATTTCGAAGAACTAAAAAAAATTAAAAAACAGCAAAGTAATAATTTTTTTAAATTTATTTTTCCGATTGTTCCTATGGGAGTTGTATGCTATAGTCGTGCGATCCGTCTCGTTTCGACTTATATACTACCTGCAATAAAAAGACAAATATCGGGAAAGTTTCATGCAGATAGCTTTAAAACTGAGAGACTAGTTTGCGTAGAAACGGACGGACAGACTGACAGACGGACAGACGGACGGACAGACGGACATGGCTAGATCGACTCTTCTAGTGATGCTGATCCAGAATATATATACCTTATAGGGTCGGAGATGTCTCGTTCACTGTGTTGCAAACTTCTGACTGAATTTATATTGTAATACCCTCTGCAAGGGTATAAAAATCTTCTAAAATACTAGTGCAATGAGTACGCGAGCTTAAAAATGAGAATAAGACTGAGAGAGCAAAAAACCCGAATGTACACGAAGCGCCGGGGCCTGTTGCTGAGAGACCATGGGGCCTGCCGCTATCAGATTTTTGTATCTAAATTCATTGTATGAAATGACCAGTGTATATGTTGTATGGTTATTGGTAGAAGTCAGGCGTCTGTGGTCAAAATCAATTTTGACAGGGCGATATTTCCGTTTTGGGGTAACCTATGCTCACGGCTTTAGCTTATTCATTTCTGTTTCCACCGCCAACGATACCAGTTGTCTGGAGTAAATATTATCGACCAGCATAAACTGTGAATAACCATTATCCAAAAGAAAAAAAGCAAAGAAAGCTTATTAGTGCTTCTATTTAATTTTTTTAAATAAATATATTTATATTATGCAACACGCGTTCAACGGTGCCTGAATACAGTGAGCTACCAGAGACCAAGTCGGATGCTGGCTTAGCACAACCATATTCCTCATAAATCCGCACCTAACCCTAACCGCACTGGCTAACAACACTGCCTAGTTACCATACCTAATAGCGCTGTCTAACAGCCGTAGCACGATCAGCAGCTACACAGCAGACTAAATAGGCCCAACAGCCAGCCCAAATAGAGCAGAGCAGGTGCAGCAACAGCAGGGGTATTCTCAGCAGCTATACAGCAGCCTAAATAGGTACAAAAGGTCCAAATAGGCCCAACAAGCCGTCCAGTGCAGAGCAGAAGCATCAGCAGGATCTGTTGGTACTCATCATAACCCTACCTCAACATAAAACTAACGCACATTGTTGCTATATTTTTCTCAGTATTTTTATTAAAAAAAAAAGCTTACATAGTTTGAATCTAGAGTTTCCATTAAAAAATGTAATAATTATAATAAAAGTTTTTAATTTGCTATGGTTATAAGATAGAATTATGCTAGGCAAAGAGATCAATGTTGTTAAAACATACATTGTGGAGTAAAGAAAAAAAAACTTAACGAAATAAACAAGAAAAAAACAAAAGTAAATGAAAACAATGTTGCCGAATCAAAACTAGATGCTTTGAATAAAACCGACTACCATATAATAGAATTAGAATTAGAATTATAATTATTTGCTAGACGGTCGCCGCTGCCAAAGATCTTTCGGCGCCGAAGTAAATAGACTGTAAGTTACCTTTATCATACCTTGTTTCACTATGTCCTTTATTTAGTTACTTACGATGTTTTGTTTTGAATATACCTATTTGAGCTTATAAGCTGTATTGCTGACCGTTGCTTGCATGTTTTAAAGTTTTGTTCTAATAAACGAGGTTTGATACAAAAGTTCCCTCAAGATTTACACGCGCCGTCACTTATAAATTATACTATTATACTATTTACTCACATTTTTTATAAATTTATATATAAAGTAATCATTATTTGTATATATTAATCTCGTTCTCTTTCAGTAACATTTAACTCTTTGCCACTTTCGACAAGAAACAAAAAAATGAAATTAATTAGTTAGACAGTTTTTCCTCATTCAAAAAAAAATATGAAAAAATATGTAAAAAAAACTGAAATTTTGTGAATTAAAAATTTTAAAATTTGTTCGTAACACACAAGAATTTATAAAAAAAAAAATAAATGAATTTGAACAGATAAAGAGCTTTTACTAGGAATAAAATCTAACTATATTTACAAATTTTCTATAGTATATTTAAGCAATTTAAAACCCCAAATATGAAATAATAAATGAATACCGTTTATTTTTCTTATGTTGAAATTATATAAAATTAAACAAGGTTGATAGAGACTAAGAGTATACGAAAAAAAAATATCTCAGCCTATATGAAAGGGTTAGCTTGTAATTATGATTTGTAATAAAAAAAATTAATTTTATCTAAGTTCCTCCTTATACAGGGATCATGGAAAAGCGATTGGTAGTAATTCCAAGGGATCCTGAAGAGGAGAAGGTCCAGCATTACCTTAGGATCATGGTAGGGTGGGCACTTCGCCTTTTTGGCGTAGTAAAAGGAGTGATGTTTTGGCAATTGTATACCTCACGTTTTCTTTTGTTTTCGTATTCTTCCTTTTCTTCAGCCTTCTTTTCTCTTTAGCTTCCCAATGTCCCCAAATGAATAGTACGCGAATTTTAATTGATTTCCACTAGCATACGAGCATTATAACGTGGCGGTTTTTTTTTTTCTTTCGTTAACCCACCCCATACTCCGCAAGAAGGTTAATTTTTTTCACCACCTCTTTCTTAATAGATCGTTATATGCTACAACCCGTTACTCTTAGAGTTTATCTTATTTTTTGAAAAGTATGTAACAGGTAGAAGGAAGTATTTACTATAAAGTACCTATAAAGTATATATTTTCTTGATCAGGATCATTAGCCAATCATCAATACAATTTGATGTATCCGTAATGGACTGCTATATGGGAACGATATTCAAGTGAAGATGCAAATTCAAGAAAAACATTATTTGGCTTAAAGAGTGCACTGTAGTTAAGAGTGCAGCAAGCCAGCACTAGGACGAACCAGGTATAATGTGTGGAGTGAAACTCCTTTGTTTGCGGAGAAGTCGAAAAAATGAGCGATGAGTTTGTTGTTGATAATCAGTGCACTGGGATCCGAACGAAGCTCGCACAGTGCAGGTGGCGAAGACGAAAGCTCTGGCCATTTTTGTTGCTTCGGGAGAGTAGCAAAATGTAATAAAAGTGCGTATCCAAAAGGCGCGATGAGTGCAACTTAGGTGTTTGACAAATCTCGCCAAAAACAATTGGCGAGAGCCTAAGCTGTTGTTGTCGAGCTAAGGAAAACCGCGAATATGAGGAATAAGTTGCAGAATTTGTCCCGCTACTCTCCGCGAGTAGAGCTAAGAGATTAGCTTGACGTGCATGTTTCACAATTTAATTTGCTGCGGATTGGTGTTACCATTATAAGCAACAATATGGGGATGAACAAGAGCACTCCCAAACTCGGCGTTCAAGTTGAAGTATAGCTTTTCCAGCTCAAAAACTCTATTATAGCTTTCCTAAACTAAAGAGTTCGAGTCATATTCGGCCACTCAATTATAACATAGCCAAACAAGATTTCAGATCAGGTTGCAAGTCAGTGTGGAACACACGGCGACAGACGATTAACACCGAATGGTGCGTTCGGCGCAAAAAAAAAATGTTGTAATATATAAGTACGGCCGATTTCAATGCGAGCTATCTGGGGTGAACGGTTTGGAATTATTTTTGGCATATTTTACGTTTCGTTTGGAACAGAGCGTGTCCAGATCGATGCCTAAGCCGGAATAATTTAGGGCTTGAAGGGCTTTTTCGGTTGAGTCAGACCACGAGCCGTCTGTATTTTAGAGATATCCCAAGGATGGGGTTGGTTTGAAAAGTAGAAACGTAGAAAGAAAGCCTGGCGTCCTCAGTTGTTTCCTCTGTATTGGAGCAAAAAGTCTGATAAGCAGATCTTTTTAATTTCCTTACCGCCTTCTTAAATGACAATATTCAAGTTTGTAATGTTACCATTTCGCACCTATTGATGTGGGCTTTGCAGCTGAACCTGAGTTCCGAAAAGTTTTCGACCCACCAAGGAGGTTTCTATATTTTTGGAAGGCTATGTTGAAAGCCGTGTTAAAAGCTTCGGTAAATTTCACCACTAGGTTATCTAGGCTTAGTAGATGGCTCTGTTAATTTGAAGGCTTCATAGGAAGAATACCTTTCTATAAGCCAGTGGTTAGAGAAGGAGTGCTCGCTTGAGGCTTCCCAGTTTCTGACTAAATCAAGTAAAGGCCCTAATACCAAAGTAAGTAAGGTCAATGACCGTTTGGCTGCTTTTCGTGATAAAGGTATTGCCTCTGTTAGAAGCGTAGGAATAGTGCTGCAGACGCTGCCTTTCAGTGGTGGAGGTTCACTTGAAGTAGTCTTAGCGACTGCGCAGTCAGCAGTCGGAGGGTCAGCCCACCAGTCCGCTTCTCCGCATCGGTGAATATGCCTTGCTCGGAAGGTGCAACAGTCTTGGCTGCATCTGCTCCTGGTGTGTGATTGGGATTTTTGAGAGTACCATAAAAGGTCCCACGAGTTGGGGAGAAGGTGGCTGGTATGAGGTGTTGATTGGGCTTAGGATGGAGGTAGGTAGAATTTTAGGGAGAAGGTATTGTCTAGATCAACATTTAAGATGCGGCTGAAAAACTGGAATCGTCGGTACTGCTGTTTAGCAGCAAAATGTACCCGTTGGCTGTCCAGAGCTGCTTATCATAGCGGTACAGTTTGACGGAGCCCTCCTGACTTCCCCTACTGCCATTCACAGCTGACTTTGTAGGCCGATTGCTATCCGCAGCCTGTGACCCTCCCGGTAGCCTTCAGCTAAGCGCCTTTAGAACCATTTAACTAGTTCTAGTTAAAATAAAAATATCCTCTGCAAGAGTATAAAAATATAACATCGCGGTTTTTCAATGTATTTGAATTTATTTCGAGATATATTAATGGATTACTATTCCAGAATTACGGTTTTAATGTCGTAAAAATCGGGCAACGATATGTTTCTATCCCGACTAAAATTCAAATTAAGTATTTCTCCACAAAACAATCTCTGTCGAGCAGCATAGCCAACACTAGAAGCTAAGTGCGTTCGTTCTGTTTTATTACATCAGCGGCCGAGCAGCGGCAGAGCGGCGGTAAAACGGCGGCAGAACGGCGGAAGAGAGGCGGCAGAGCTCGACTAGTAGCTCTTTTTGAAAAATTGTTTGTATCTTGTGGTAGATATGACCGAGACACAGACACAGAGTCCAATGTCTAAAGTCTCACATGTCTCAGAGTGAGTGGGCGTGGCTCCGTTTTGAAATAAACTTGGACTGCGTAAGAATAACTTGAATCTGCATTTCAAATCCCAAATCCCTTTTTTATAGTTTTCGAGATCTCGACGGTAATACGGACGGACTGACGGACGGACAGAAAGACGCACATGGCTAGATAGACTCGGCTATTGACCCTGATCCAAGGATGTATATACTTTATATGGTCGAAAACCCTTGCTTCTACCTGTTACATGCTTTTCAACGAATACAATATTCCCTTTTACTGTAAGCATAACGGGTACACTAAATAGTCATAAAATGAGGTAAAATCTTTAAGCACATTTAAAAACAAAAGTGTGCCATACATTTTACTCAAACAGGGAGTGCAAAATCAAGGTTTGATCTCTAAAGGGATTTTGTCGATTTTTAGCTACAAGTGCTTTGCATTTAATATAACTCATAAGTCTTATAAAGTAATACACAATTTCACATGTTATATATTTGTCCAGTCTTTAAAGTCGCGTCATTTACATTGGTAATGTAAAGATTTACCTCAACTATTTTATTTAATTTGTACATATTTCTGACTTAACAAAATATGTATACCTTGGCACAACCCGAGAACTTAAAATCCAAAGCGATAACCGTAGAATGGCAGGAAAAAAGAAGAAGGACACTTTAAAAAATACTGCCGACAAGAGCATTAGCATTAGCGGCAAACAGGCATGGCAAGCAAGACAAGTTGAGATCGAACACGCGCTTTACCAGCAGTGCCAGAAGAACATTAGTCAATCAGTTTCAGCAGCAGGCTGTATCAGAACGTATAGAGGCCGACACCAGAAAAATAACGAGAGTTTAGAGGATTATAGCCCAGCAATACTTTATTTGCAGTTCAAATTCAAAAATCCAACCTGCTGTATATATCCTTATCGACCGACGACAGATGACCGGGGGTCAGGGCTTCGCCGTCGTTCGGGTCGCTGCTTAGAGCTCCGAGGGGCCTGGAGTTGAGCACGGCCTGCAGAACAGAGTTACGAGCACCTCAGCGGTCAAGAGGTCTTGGCCTACCGTCCGAAGGAACAGGTGCTTTGCACCTGTCCGCCGAAGAGCGGTGCTCTGGGCGGTATGAACGCAAACTCGCATCGTTTTATTGATGCGAATGTTTTGATACCGCCCCCCTGCTCCTCCAGACGGGCTCGGAACTCTCTCATGCGGCGATCTGCGCCGACGAAGTTGGTGGCGTTGTCGCACAACACCTTCTCCGGAATCCCGCGACGACTCACGAACCTTTGAAATGCCAAAAAGAACGCATCTGTGCTTAGGTCAGACACTAATTCTAAGTGGACCGCAAAACAGACGAACGAGGCCACGTACGACTTGTACGGTGGCTTACCACGGATTCGATACGTTGTGCTGAAGGGACCACAAAAATCAACGCCACAAATATTGAACGGGCGGAGAGCTCGAAGTCTATCTGCTGGCAAGTTCCCCATAATTTGCGTCATGAGTTGCGGCTTGCAGCGGAAGCAGCGCATGCACGACCGAACTGTTCGTCGGCAGACTTCTTGAGCATTAACTAGCCATATTTCCTCGCGCAGACGACTTACGAGAGCTCGTGGGCCAGCGTGACAGTTCGTAACGTGCAGGTATGACACATAGGATCTGACGAACTGTGAGCTTTTAGACAGCAACAACAAGCCGGCAGTTCGAAATGTTTATTTACAGGCCAATTATTTTCTGAGTCTAACAAGAACGAAGGCCCACCGAACCAAATGGACGTTGTAAGCTCCTCTACGTCACATCCTCGGGACACTATGTCTGCTGGGTTGACTTTCGTGAGAACGTGTCTCCAAATTGCTTTCTCCGACCACTCCTGAATTTCTGTAACCCGTTTCGAAACAAAAACCGACACCGACGAGGAATGGGTTTTGATCCAGTGTAAAGTGATCTCGGAGTCTGTCCACAGGAATACATTCTCAATGGGACAATTTAGCAATGGCCTGACACGATTATAGAGATCTGCTAAAAGGTGAGCTGCACACAGCTCAAGGCGATGCAAAGATTTCGTCTTGAGGGGAGCTACATTCAATTTGGCGGTCAATAAAGACACTTTTAAACCTTCAGCAGTTTGAGTCCGAACGTAGATGCACGCTCCATACGCCCGCATGGAAGCGTCAGCGAAGCCATGTAATTGAATCGGGACCTGTGGATCTGTTTTGACGAATTGCGATACCTTAATTTTAGGCAGCTGCAGAGTCATCCAACCGAAATTGAAAGTAATCTTAACCGGTATCCAAACCATGGCGCCAGTCAACAAATCGTCAACATAAAAATCATTCTGAATTACCTTTGAGGCTTTTGGATGAGTTGCTTGCGCCATCTCTCCTAGCCGCATTAAACACCGAATCGCAAAAAAGGGTGCTGGCGAAGTTCCATATGTAACGGTGTTTAACTTTCAGATTTTCACTAGGAAGGATCTCGTCTGCATACTATGAGCTGGAAGACTCGGTCAGCTTCGTTCACCATCACTTGGCGATACATCTTCTTGACGTCGGCCGCAAGGAAAAACTTATGCATTCTAAGCCGAAGCAGAGTCGAGTACAGCTCCTCTTGGATAGTTGGGCCTACCATCAAGATGTCATCCAATGCTACCTGCGTGGAAGTACGGCACGATGCATCCAAAACTACTCTCAACTTAGTTAAAGTACTTTGTGGCCGTAGAACGCATTGGCGCGGAATGAAATCATTGTCATTGGTGGAGTGTATTTGGCCCACTGAAACATATACCTCCAAGAGTTCAAGATACGTCTTCTTCAGCGAAGGGTCCTTTGACAATTTTCTTTCTAGGGACAAAAATCTACGTTTCGCAATTTCGTAAGACGAACCAAGAGTATTTGGGTCAGATTTGAACGGCAAACGAACCGGAAGACAATCTTTGAGTACTTTTCTCAAAGTGTTTTTGACAGAGTTGTTGCTCAGGAATATGGACATTAGCCTTGGGCGGCAAGTCCTCCACAGACCAAAATTTCAGCAGGGTTTTGTCAACTGACTCCAACGCTTCCTCCTGGCAGCTGAGATGTACCATTTTTTCAGCCTTACATTATTTTCAGAGGCACATCTCCCTGACACTATCCGAGAACTCTATTTTGTAAGATGGGGAGTTCAGGCCCCTGCTTTATCTGGCCAATATATAAAAGTCCTCTCTTGTAACCAGAGTCGAGCAACGCTCGAGCTAAGACACTCTTGCCACTTTTGGTTTGAACGCTCACAACAGCAGTTGCAAGAATGACTCGTTCCGATGCATTCGCATGCAAAACATGCGAAGTGGATGGAGACTCCTTGCGAAGGGGGTGGCAACGCAAGATTTGTGTATAGGGAATATATATGTAGCAACGTGTGATGTTAGGAATAGCAAACTCTGCTTCTGTTTGATTTGCATTTTTTGACCGTGTGACCCTTTCGTGAGCAGTTAATGCATAAGGGTGCTCTTTTAGCGAAATCGAATCTTTGCTGAACTGTAAGGGCTGCAAAGGAAGCGCAGTTTCCAATCTGATGTTCAGCTGAGTTGCAATACACGCATTGAACAGAGTCGTTCCTGGCAGCGACAAACGAAAAACTCCTATTTCCATTCTTCTTAGGGTTAGATTGGGTCTGCTGAACAGTTTTGGGCTCTTCCGTTACCATGTTTTGGTATCGCCTGTTGTTCGCTCCAAAGTGGAAGCGAAGTATTCTCTAACTGTTCTTTCCATTTTCTTTTAGTTCCTGCATTGACCTTGCTCATTACCAGATGTATTAAAATAGCATTAGTAATGTGTATAATCCCCAACAAGGAGTCATACAAGGCTGTGACCGTGTCGATGAGGGTTCTCAAGGCTGTAGCTGTAGCTGATATGTTTTCAAAAAAAATAAGACAATCACTATCGTTTCGGCTTTGGGATAATTTAGCTTCTTTTAAGTGGCGATACGTTCGGTTAATACTTTTCATGCAAACATCTCCTTGGTGTTTAAGCTCTTCAATGTCCTTGGTTGCCATTGAGTTTATTTGTATTTATTTTGTTGGTATCGAAGAGGTGTTAAATATTTATTTTTTATTAATATTATTTATTTGTTTAATAATCTAATAAAAAAAAATCAACGAGTAATATACCGATCGCACACAGTGTAAGGGAGCTAAGTGCCAAGAGAAGTACAGCAAAAAATATTTATATAGGGTTTTTATATTTTTTATATAAACCCTGCGACAGTAATATGCCGCACTGTAGTGGAGCTAACGCACAAGCTCAAGAGTACCGAAAAAACGAACAAACGTTTAGGCAGACCAAAAATTACACTGCTGCAACGATCGAGAACGAAAAAGACCAAAGATAACTCAATATAGCAGCAACGGTTTCGGTGTGCGTGTGTATGTGTACGCCGCTAGCGGCTCTTCCTAGGCAAATGCTAACGGAGAATGATACACGGACCGATAACTAAGGGCAACGAATATATAAGCCTGATGCCGAAAGGCGCGCTAAAATTATGAAAAGCGCGGGAGAATGTTTAGACAAACTGCGGCAAAAGTTATTGCCGCTAATTTTTGAGAACTATGTATACTTTTCACAATTTTCACTTTTTCCAGCTGTTTTGTTAATACCCAAATTTGTGCTCACTACGACGAAAATTGGGGGAATTAAGTTTGCACTAATTGGGTCGACGACGAGTATTTAATTTGCTTGTTTATGGGCCAAAGTGAATCACATATGATTCGAAATATACTATGTTTTTTTGCAGAATTTTTCTTGTTAGTACATGCAAGTTTTTATTTCTTGGTTATCTACTCCAAGAAGACTCCATCTCTACTGCATGGCATAGAAGTTTTTGGTAGCTGTGATGCTAGCAGCGTTAAAAAAATGTTCTGAATACGCAAATAAAATTTATAATTTGGATTTTAAATCTGTAATAAAGCGCAGAACTCTGACAATTCTACACAAAATTATCCACATTAGGGAACCGTCGTACCTGTTTTCTGAGTTGAGCTTTAGTGCATCGCAGGACCAGGTTGTCCAGTCCAGCAAATAATTTTTTTGTAAACTCTGCTCGTCTCTGGAATCAACTCCCGCACCCCATAAAATCAATTAAAAGCGCCCAAACATACACACTTTACCACAAATTCGATCTAACTCAATTTTAACTCAATTATGTTAATTTTATATATTAAAAGAAATTGTAATCTAGAATAAGAATATTGTAACTCCGTATCACAACACAACGTGACTAGAACATTAAACTAAGAGTTTAATTACTCGTAGTGCTAGGATGTAAAATAAATTAAATAAATAAGTCCGTGTACACTACGTCAGTCTGAAGGTTATTTCTAAAGCCATGTATAACGAACTATGTAAGCTCCAAAAGGTTTGTCGTAGTAGACCTGCGTATTATAAATCCATGCTGAAATGGAGATATAATCGATCTACAGAGATGTTGCAAATAGAGGGTAATAACGTTTTCGAAAAGCTTGGGGATGGCAAACAACTTAAATATACCTGTATAACTGCTGGTATTTTATTTATTTCCCTTTTTATGAAGGGGAATAACAAATGTTTTCCTTCTAAAAGGTGGGAAGTCAGTAGTTTCTAAGGATAGGGTATTGAGTTTGTGAAGGGCCTCTGCGCAGTATCTAAGCCCACAGCCACGAACACTGTCAGGACCCGGGTAGTGGCTGGCTTTACGCTTTATAGTTCTAGAAGAAGGGAGCTTACACTCAGACTCGGACAAAAGATTGTGTCAGACTTCGACATTCCCTCTAAATAAGACTGATTTTTTAGGCGAGATAACTCCTTATTTAACCATGGAGGTTTATTGGAGTTCGACGGATATTGTAACGGAGCACACATATAAAAAAAGGATTTAAATGCACTAAAAAAGATACTTACGGCCTCAGCTATGTTAGTGCATAAATTATGTTCGGACCAATTAAAGCCATATATACACGTATTTAAGCGGTCAAAGATAGTCTTGCTAAAGAAGCTGGTGCGTTTAACATACTTTTCAGATTTTTTTTTTTAAGCTCTGATCCTGCATCAACTGTCAGCTCTAAAGTTGGGTGAGAAGGATCCTCAGGTTGCGTATGTGGTGAAATTCTTAATAAACAGACGCTTTCTGTATTTGACACAAAACACAAATCCAGTATACGACCCAATAAATTCTGAACATGGTTGACTTGAGGTAGCGCCATGTCAAGCCAGCTGTCAATAAAGTCATCCTGCGCTAAAGGAAGTAATAGCCGGATTTCATTGGCGCATTAAAACGCGATTAGCCTAATGCACATTTATTTACACAGGGAATCCCATAAGCCTAATTGCGGCATTTAAAATATATAAAAAATTATATATTTAAATAAATAAATAAAACAATAAATAAATGTTAATAAACGCGATTAATAATCAATCGTCGCTGAGCATTAAAGATTTCGGTAAACGTGCTCAAAATTTATGAATTTGAAATAATTTCGTTTTGATTTGCGACAATTCAAAAGTAAACAAACCCAAATCAGCTGTTCGTACCTCTCACATGACGGAGTAGAATTAGCTAAATGCTAATGCGTCAATGGAATGAGGCACATTTAAAAAGTCCACTAACGCGACAATGGAATCAGGCTATAAGATATTAGTTTTTTTCATCTGTGGACCAAATCGCATTCGGTATATTAAAATCGCCTACTACTAACTGTTTTTTAAAAATGTTTTTTATGTATGAAGAAGTAATATATATTAAACTACCGGGAAACTATAATTTTATACCTAGAAATTCAATGTCATTTATTTTATTAAAAGAAAGTAATTCTGACGTGAGGTTTGAGTCAACAGCAATCAAGACTCCTCCTCCTCGTCTTGAAGGACGGTCAAGGCTATAAATTGTATACTTACACGGGAAAACTTCGGAGCTGAATATATCTGGTTTAAACCAGGTTTCTGTTTACACAAAAACATGGAAAAACTATCAGAATACAAAATAGACAGTATTTTTATATGAAAGAAGGAGGTGGGATGTTAGTTTTTTGAAGAAGATGGCCGCCGATGAGCATATGGCCGGGGGTCACGGCTTCGCCGTCGTTCGGGTCGCTGCTTAGTGCTCCGAGGGGCCTGAAGTTGTGCACGGCCTCCACGCTGGTAGAGTTCCGAGCTCCTCAGTGGTCAAGAGGTCTTAACCTACCGTCCAAAGGAACAGGTGCTTTGCAGACTTCACACCTGCCTCCCATTGTCCACCGAAGTGCGGTGCTCTGGGCGGTATGAACGCAAACTCGCATCCTATTTTTGATGTGAATGTTTCGATACCGCCCCCCTGCTCCTCCAGATCTCATGTCAAGAGTTGCGGCTTCCAGCGCAAGCAGCGCATGCACGACCGAACTGTTCGTCGGCAGACTTCTTGAGCATTAACTAGCCATATTTTCTTGCGCAGACGACTTACGAGAGCTCGTGACAATTCGTAACGTCCAGGTATGACACATAGGATCTGACGAACTGTGAGCTTTTAGACAGCAACAACGGGAATTTGGCTTCGTACGGGATAGGAGCGTTCAATAAGCGACCCCCAACTCGTAGCAATGTCGAGGAACATCAATCTAATTTATTTTCCTGAAGAAAAGGGTTTAGCTATTGAATTTTCGTTGTCGTCCCTGAATTCGTGAAATTGGATAGCTTCGACAATTTTCTCAAAAGCGAAATCCAGTTCTCTTGGCGAAAGACTTTTTCAAAGGGCTTCGACACCTTTGAATAAAACGGAAAACCCACACGAAAACTCTCAGAAGCTTCAGGTGCGACGAAAGAGACTTTTTTTTCTGAAGCAAACAATTTGGCTCTGGGCTGACAACGAGAGCTAGTGCCGATTTGCGTAGCTTCATCGATACTACATCAGCCGGCAGTTCGAAATGTCTATTTACATGCCAATTATTATCTGAGTCTAATTCGAAGGCCCACCGAACCAAATGGACGTTGTAAGCTCCTCTACGTCACATCCTCGGGACACTATGTCTGCTGGGTTGACTTTCGTGACTTGTGGACTTGTGGATCTGTGTTTAATTAAATATAATTTTCGGCAGCTGCAGAAGCGTCGCTTAAAACGTCTCCCACGATGTAAGCAACTGCATCGGTAGCGACTCGTCCCAATCTAATTGTCGAAGCCACAGTTCCTGCAACAACATCTTTGCTTTTGTGACCAAAGGAGGCAAAAGGCCAAGTGGGCCGAAAAGTCGAGCAGTCTCCGACAAAATATCTCGCTTTGGCGCACGAAGATCCAGGAAAGAGTCATCCAACCGAAATTGAAAGAAATCTTTAACCGGTAACCAAACCACGCCAAGGGTCTTAGTTACGTCTGAGTCTGCCTTAAGTGGCATTTCTGCATTACTCTGGGCAGTTTGAAAACCACTTTGCCAATTCAAAGCCTGCCTCTTGCACGACCTGAGAAACTTCGTCTCGAAGACTTTGCAGGTCCTCAACGCATTCGGCGCCAGTCAACAAATCCTCAACATAAAACTCATTCTGAATAACCTTTGCGGCTTTTGGATCAGTTGCTTGCGCCATCTCTCCTAGCCGCTTTTAACACCGAATCGCCAAAAAGGGTGCTGGCGAAGTTCCATATGTAACGGTGTTTAACTTAAAGATTTTCAGGGACTAGGAAGGATCTCGTCTCCATACTATGAGCTTGAAGTTTCGGTCAGCTTCGTTCACCATCACTTGGCGATACATCTTTTTGACGTCGGCCGCAAGGGCAAACTTATGCATTCTAAGCCGAAGCAGAGTCGAGTACAGCTCCTCTTGGAGCCTACCATCAAGATGTCATTCAACGCTACCTGCGTGGAAGTACGGCACGATGCATCCAAAACTACTCTCAACTTAGTTGAAGTACTTTGTGGCCGTAGAACTCGGAATGAAATAGTCATTGGTGGAGTGTATTTGGCCCATTGAAACATTTACCTCCATGAATTCAAGATACATCTTCTTCCTTTGACAATTTTCTTTCTAGTGACAAAAATCTACGTTTCGCAACTTCGTATGACGAACCAAGAGTATTTCGGTTAGATTTGAACGGCAAACGAACCGAAAATCTACCGTTGACAGAGTTGTTGCTCAGGAGTATGGACTTTAGCCTGGGGCGGCAAGTCCTCCACTGACCAAAAATTCTGCAGGGTTTTGTCAATTGTCTCCAACGCTTCCTCCTGGCAGCTGAGATGTACCATTTTTTCAGCCTTACATTATTCTCAGAGGCACATCTCCCTGACACTATCCAGCCGTAAACTGTCTTTTGTATGATGGGGAATTCAGGCCCCTGCTTTATCTTTCCAAAAGATAACAGTTCAAAGAACGTATCAGCGCCGATAAGCATATATATTTTTTGGGGCTTGAAGACGAATGGATCTGCCAACTGAATATTTTCAGGCACCCTCCACCCGCTGGTGTTCACCGCTTGATCCGGATGATAACCAGAAATATTTTTCATAATCCACAAATCGGACGACAACTGGCTGTTCCCTTCTTGCGACTTCACTTGAGCCTCTGAGCGAGCTCATCGGTCACAAAATTAATTTGTGAACCAGAGTCGAGCAACGCTCGAGCCAATACAAACTCGCCACCTTTGGTTTGGACGCTCACAACAGCAGGTGCAAGAATGACTCGATCCGATGCATTCGCATGCAAAACATGCGACGTGGATGGAGAATCCTGCATGAGCGTGGGCTGAGAAGGGGGGTGGCAACGCGAGATTTGTTTTTGGGGAATATATGTGTAGCAAAGTGTGAATTGCACACTTTTCATCTGTCCGAGTTGCATTTTTGACCGTGTGACCCTTTCTTAAGCAGTTAATGCATAGGGGTGCTCGCTTAGCGAAATCGAAACATTGCTGAACTGTTTCCAATCTGATGTTCAGCTGAGTTGCAATACTCGCATTGTACAGAGTCGTTCCTGGCAGCGACAAAAGAAAAACCCCTATTTCCATTCTTCTTAGAGTTAGATTAGGTCTGCTGAACAGTTTTGGGCTTGGAAGCCTCTTCCGCTACCGCAAAGTTATAATTTTTTTTATTTAGTTTTCCGATTGTTCCTATGGGAGCTATATGCTAAAGTCGTCCGATCCGGCTCGTTCCGTCTAATGTACTACCTGCAAAGAAATACAACTTTTGGTAAAGCAGATAGTTTTAGAATTTAGAGACTAGACTGAGTAGAAACGGGCGGACAGACGGCCGGACGGACAGATGGACGGACAGAAGGACATGGCTAGATCGGCTCTGCTAGTGATGCTGATCAAGAAAATATATACTTTATAGGGTTGGAAATGTCTCCTTCACAGCGTTGCAAACTTCTGACTGAAATTATAATACCCTCTGGAAGGGTACAAAAATATAACTTTGCTGTTTTTTAATATTTATACCCTTGCATAGGGTATTATAATTTCAGTCATAAGTTTGCAACGCAGTGAAGGAGACATTTCCGACCCTATAAAGTATATATTTTCTTGATCAGCAACACTAGCAGAGTCGATCTAGCCATGTCCGTCTGTCCGTCCGTCTGTCCGTCCGTCTTCGGCTTGCCGAAGTTTGCTTCCTTTCTTGTTTAATTTTTTTTATATCCTTGACATATAGTTATGGTTAATTATTTCAGAATTACGGTTTAAATTTTATCAAAATCGGACGACTATAAAATAAAGCTTCCATAAAAACATAAAAATTAAAAAATTTTTTTTTTTATTTAATTTTTTTATTTTGTAATTTAAAAAAAATCTTTTTGACTTATTAATATTAAGACCGGTCGGATTTACGCTTTTAATTTTATTAAAATCGGTAAAGGATATCATATAGCTGCCATAGGAACTATCGAATAATTGAGCTTCAATGTTTTTAAACATATACGTAAGCTAATCATAATTTTAATCTTTTCAATATTATTTAATTTTTGAAATAGCTGCAAGGTTATATGATCTTCCGAAGTTTGCTTCTCTTCTTGTTAAATTTGCAGCCGTGCGAGACATCCAATTCCAGCGGTATTACCAATGCGCTACGTCGACGCTCAGGGAGCTCCATTACAGGGAGTGCGCTATCTGGCCAAGTAGACGCATCCGCAAATGAGAGTTTGGGTCCTTCACTCCAATAGATCCAGATGTGTAAAGCCACGGGATAAGATATCGGCTGGATTATGGCGCGATGGTGAGGGCCTCCAAGTAATGCCTTTAGCTCTCTCCTGAATTTGCGAAATCCTGTTCAAGACAAAAATGTTAAAGTCTGACGAGGGTTGGCGGATCTATGCTAAAACTATAGTAGAATCTGACCAACAATGAAAGGTGTACGATGGAGGCACAATTGCGCTAATTGGGATATAAGAGTAAAAGGGTGCAGGTAACTCAAGCTTGGGAATGGTCAGTGACTTCAGGGGCTTAACTTTTGATTTCGAGCAAAGTAGATTCGACGAGACTACTCCCTTATTTTCTGAGCGAACATAAATGCAAGCGCCGTTAGCCGCTATGCTTGCAGCACAAAATTCATGAATCTTGCAGGATGAGCTTTGCTGTTAAACAAACCTTGGAAACTTCAAGCAAGAAACTGTTGCGATCTGTGACATGTGTTCCAACCAAGAGGATTGCGAAGATTGTGGCACGGACTCATCCCTGCCAAGTTTATCCTTCCATAGGGTCTGCGTAAAAATCTTAAGCTTGGTCATGATTGGGGCTATCAATCCTAGAGGATCATATAACCTTGCGATCGCCGACAGAATGCTTCGCTTGGTCGCGGGCTTATCAGTCCATCCACTTGAGAAGCTGAATAGCATGTTATCCGAATGGGTATTCTTAACTAAGCCTAACGCCTTTATGTCATCAGTTCAGTCGTGAAACTTTAATGACATTTTTCGATCTGACTCATCCAATCCTTTCAGAGCCGCAGGCTCGTTGGAGCACCATATGTGAATTGGGAAAAGTCCCCTGTCTAGTGGCTCCTTGACTTGGTGACGAATTTCAACAACCTCCTCAATAGTGTCTCCACTAGAAATTAAATCATCAACGTAATAGTTTGTGCGTATGATCTAGGCTGCACATGGAAATTCTGTTTCTTAATCGTAAGACAGCTGCTGCCTGGCACCAATATCTAAAAGAGCAGCAGGCTTAGTGCCGTAGGTTATCGTGTCGAGGGAATACATTTTAATTTCATCTTCTGGACTATCGCGCCATAAAATGCTTTGAAGAAACTGATGGAAATATGTAACTCGAACTCAACGGCACATCTTACCGATGTCCCCGCACAGGGAAACCTTGAAAAATCGAAATCGAAGCAAGGTAGTGAAGATTTTTTTTTGAATAGGGGGACCTGCAACAAATCATTCCAAGAATACTCTGAAGTGGACTTCGCTAAGCCATCGAAAACAACTTGCAGCTTAGTAATTGTGCTTTTCCATTTTTTGCATACAGTAGTGAGGCAAATAATACTGATGAGCTGAAGCGGTTTTAGATGCTAGAGACATGTGGCCAAGATCGAGGTACTCCTTTGTGATAGGCTGTATTGAGACTTTGGCTAATTTGGTTTTAAAAGCTTTGAAGCGGAGAAGTGCACGTTCGTACGAATTACCCAGAGCATCAAAACTAGCTTTAGCGGCAAGCAGTACCGAATAATGGCCAGATACAAGCCGACTATAATACTGCTGAAATAGCTGCTCGCAGATAGCTTCCTCCCTTGATATAGTCATTGTAGAGTCGCCGCAACTTCCCAAATTTACCAAAATTTCAGAAATCGACTCTGACTCCGAGAGAGAGCTGGGGTCCTTTACGAATGAAACAAGGGACAAGGGCGTAGATGTTTCTACTGTTAAACGCCCTGAGGCGATCCAACCAGTGCAGTGTTTGGCGGTAACTAAATTTGTCCAATACAAAAGATCAAAGAATATACTTACACCAATAAGCAAGTTGATGCGCTGACTTTTGAAAAATAGAGGGTCGGCGGGCTGAGGATTTTGAGGTATTTTTCAATCGGAAGGCGCTTAGAATTACCAAAACGATGTTTACTTGCCTAACTTTTTACACACCTCCACGATCACGATGGGTTCACCAATTTTTTGCGAAGGCATTGTGTATGCCACCGTTTTTTAAATTATTTAACGAAAAACTATGCGGTGTCGGAACGGTGTTAAAACGAAAAAAAAATATACCAAAATTTTTTCCAATTAAGGAACGTTTTTTTTTGCACAGACCTCAATGCATTTCGATAGCGAACTAAAAAGAACCAAAAGATTATGTGCAGAGGACATCCAAATCAAGCCGCGCAAAGCGCCTATCTCTGTTTATCTGTACATGCATACATACATACAAGTGCAAGCTCAAAAAGCTGAGTTTTGTTTACATTGTTGTTGTCAGTAATGCAGACCAAATCCAAACAGTTATTGATTTTAACTTAATATTATGACTGTTCCTAACATCATTGTTGAGATACGTCGGGAAAGACTAGGCTTTAAGTAAATTTATTGTTGAGCGACTTTTAAGTGTAGTAATCCGAAAATATTACGAACGTAACACTGCACTTTTTAAATTAATTTGTATAGTGGAAAGATCTAATATATGGGGATGACCTGGGAAGTCATAAGTAGTTCTCCGTCCAGTTTAAGGACGAGAGAGCGGTGACGGGTAAATAACCAAGCTGGTACTTTATTATTAATTTCATACATGTAACAAAAAAATGTAAATCATTTTAAATGTTTGCGCACTCAGCGCTTGTATTTAAATCACTAGTTGTAGGGCGAGAGCGGGAGCCAATAAAGCTTTCGTATGTTCGCTCTTGCGAATTTCCCCCGTCTCTCGCCACCGTAGCATAAGTTAGGTTCTAAAAGAAATTATTGAAATATAATTGTTAGTGATCCATCGAACGTCATCGTAGCCACTCCTTTTCGTCGCGCTTTCGACATAGTTTTCACAAGTTTCGCAATTAAAATCGTCTCGAACTACTGCGTTCACAAGCTTTCGCGTTGTTAATACAAAATAGTATTAAATTTTTCATGGTGACCCCGACGTGATTAGCAGTAGAGTTCGCGAGTTTTAATATTTTTTTCGGTGAAAAACTATAAACAATACCAACAAAAACCAATTTATTCGTGTCGGTTCGGCCGATAAATTAAATTCAATAATTTCGTCGCTGGAAATTTTCTGCCGTTCTTGAAGTTGCGCCTGACGTTTCGGCAAATTTAATTGCTCAATTTGCTGCTGCCGCCAAATGAAAGTCAAAAAGGAAGTTGCAATTATCAAGTCGGCCATCCAGGTATAGAGTGCCAAAAGTTGAAAGTTAATCTGTGGCGTTTTGGTCAATTGTGTTTTGGCCCATCTTTCAACTTTTTGCATTTGTGTAAAAAATCGGTAGATAGTGAGCATTCTAACCAAGAAATAAAAATTTGCATTTACTAACAACCAAAATTCTACAATAAACATAATATATTTCGCATTATATGTGAATCGTTTTGGCCAAAAAACAAGCAATAAAATACTCGTCGTCGACCCAATTAGTGCGAACTTAATTCCCCCAACTTTCGTCGTAGTGAGCACCAATTTAGGGTATAAATAAAAATAGCTGGAAAAAAGTGCAAATTGTGAAAAGTGTAGCTCTCAGAAAATTAGCGGCAATAACTTTCGCCGCAGTTTGTCCGAACATTTCCCGCGCTTTTCAGAATTTTCCCGCGCTTTTTCAATTTTTCCGCG